>NC_029785.2:28347185-28352764 GCF_000816755.2 Arachis ipaensis
TGAAATTTAAATAGATAATATATTATTAATATTAATATTACTAATTTGACAACTAAAATATGTCACGTAATACTCTTTCTCATTGCAATTGAAATGAATTTATTCCTCCCGAAATTGATATGTTTTATCCTTATTGGTTTCAAAAAATTTCAAAAATATCCTTAACATTAATTTGTTTCAATTTTCTCCCTAATGTTTTAATAAGTTTCAATTTTATTCTTATTTTTAATTTTTCGATCAACGTGTTGTCAACGTTTTTTTTCTATTTTACCCTTTTCTCTCCATCATCATCATCATCATCATCATCATCATACTACTCCACTACTCAAAATCCGACAATCCCTCACCACACGACCACACCACAACCTCTCCCACCCCCAATCATTCTTTAGCACCACTATATTATCATCACCTTCACTACTTATGCATTTAACACCAACCTCTTTTACCGTACTACCACCTAAATTA
The DNA here is from genome assembly GCF_000816755.2 of Arachis ipaensis. Classification (NCBI taxonomy): domain Eukaryota; kingdom Viridiplantae; phylum Streptophyta; class Magnoliopsida; order Fabales; family Fabaceae; genus Arachis; species Arachis ipaensis. The sequence continues at coordinate 28,347,654 of NC_029785.2, forward strand.
TCACCTTTACCAACCCCACCCTCAATCCTAGATGTTGTCATCACCACCACCATCACAAACACCTCTATTATCACCATGAATCGCAGCCTACACCACCACCAATCGCAATCCCACACCACAATACCAACAAAATTCATGTAAGACCTAATTTTTGGTAGGTCATGATCATACCAAAAATTGAACGTTACCAACTTGCTTCCTAGATATAATGATTATTTAATAGTAAGCCTGTAACCTTGTTAGCGCGTAATTGATTTTTCAGAAAAACTTCTTCTTTATACAAAGGATACGAAAACTAAATCAACATACATGAATAATAGTATAAAAATAAAATACATGAATAAGAAATGTATCCATAATAATATACATCGTTTACATATATAGATAGACGTCATAAAAAAAGTCAATTAATACATCCTTTCATACACCCTTTATCCAAAATATACATATATAAACCCTTGACACTCCGAAGCCTAGCCCATAGAAGAAGTCCCTAGTCTAACACCCGAATTAGCCTAGCAAGTCTAACAAAATACTAGTCTCTTTATGGGTCTAACCAAAAGTGAGAGTCTAAATCCAAAATACTGGTGCTAAGTTGAAGCGTTGTCAAAACAAGTTACCGTATCCCAAACTGTCTGCGGTCAAGCATCGCTATCAGAAGATGAGATGTCCACCACCTCTGGATACTCCTTAGAGTCCTCATTGCCATCATCAAATATCTCTATGATCTCACAGGAATATTGGGTACCGTCATCGCTGCACTGATCCACGTGTACAGGTCCGCTAGTGAACGCAGGTCTGTCTACTTGTATCTGCTCTAGTCTCTCTACTGAAGGACTCAACTGATCTCCTGACTGTGCCTCTGATGAAAGTGATGCAATCGGCTCGGAAGGAAGATCCCATCAAGCTGAGGTACGGGAACATACTCCTTAGCTAGGACAGGCTGAGGGACTACTTGATCCCCTGGCTATGTTGGATAAGGGTGTCCAAGTCCGTCCGAAAAAGGATGGTGAGCTGCGTCTGGGTGAATCCATGATAGCAAAATCTCATATGGTGCATCGGGATCAAAGTGGAGAGTGTTTATTAGGTGCTGGAAAGGGTGATTACGTAATATATACAAGCGTACTTGAGGCTCGGCGGCTACTATATATAAACTATGATGCACTGGGTCCTCGTAGATATATGGGTAATCAAGATCGTAGAAGATCACTCTCGTCTCTATCTAAAGGGAAAAAGAAGGGGTAAGAACTGGGAAGTCCTTAGTAGGATCGGGGTATCTAGTTAGATTCATTTTATTATGTACTCAACCAGCAACAACAATCAATACAACACAACCAATCGAATGTTTAGGGAACACAAAAATTAAACATAGCACACACATAATCACAAATAATGCATTTCACAAAAAATATGTGCAAACAATATGATGTATGTCTATCCTAATGTAGGTAATGAGCTCATCTGTCGGTTTTTATCCGCTCCTGACATAATCTAATATCCCGTGTCAGATATGGCTTTCCAGTGGTATAACCTCTACAAAGAATCCACCTTACAGCATGCCAAATGTGACCTCTATAAGCCCTTTCCATTACAAGCGCAATTCTCTTAGATGAAGTGTATTTTTTATACACTAGAAAGCAATTCTGGGTGGACTCACCACCATATCTCTACTCAACCTCTAGCAGCAGACACAATCAATAGTTACTTATCTTTTTTCTTTTCTTTTCTTTCTTTTTTCTTCAAAATGGTTCAGCCATGCATGAGGATGGGATGATTAATGGTGATAATGATGATTATGTGTCAAGGGTGGGGGTTAGGTGTCAAGTTATAAAGCTGTTGAGTCAGTGGTTCAAGTTATAACGGATAATTATGAAGATAAATGTATTAAAACACAAGTAATAATACATATGGGGATAAATATTGTTGAGTTTAGGAAACAATAATCGTATTTTTGGTGATGACAAACATATATTTGGTTGGGTTAAAAGCCCAAAAATTTTTTGATGTGAATATTCATAGTGTAGGTCCAAATCTGTTTTTGATAGAGAAGCCTAATAAGAAATACATCTTGCCTATACTATTGACAGTTGGAAAAAATAAAAAGAAAGTTGGTATATGAATAAATCATGCCAAGTTAAATGTATTTACAATCAATTAGACCAATTCATTAGCAAATAGACACACCTATCTGATCAAGCAAATGGACCAACATCCGATGCTCTAAAATCAAGGTTGATGGGAATTTTACAAACTAAGGAAGAAACTTTAGAATAGACCAAGCTCTTAGTCCAGTCCAATAAGAAGAACTATGTGCATCCAAAGCCGGTGATTGGGACCAAGTCCACAACCTAGTTCATTAGCTTCATGAAGGGAAAAGATATTTATTGCTGGTGAAGCTTTATGATTTTGGGTAAGGCACAGAGAAGAAAAAAGGGGTTCACTTTTTCTATCTATCATCAAAGAAGAAAAGGAAAAAGCAAATCTTGGAAGCTAGGTAAAATTAATAGAACTTTAAATCAATTTAAAGGATTGATCTATTTCAGAAAAAAAAAAGGTAAAAGTTTTTCATTAATAGGCAAGTAAATTACTTGTGGAATTCATCTTCCTTCTGCACATGCAATTCGGAAAACAAAAGAAAAATTGGAGTCTACTTTCTTCTACTGTAAATCAATGATTGATATTGAAACTTGGGGCCAAAATATAATATTAAGGGTTTGGATTTATCAAACTCATTGAGGAACTGCTACTAATGAAGTTGCTGATGTCCATCTATCTTCTATGTAGCTCACCTCTATTTCTTCATCCCTGATTTTCTAATATGAATTGATGGAGATAGAAGGAGTAGATTATAGTTAGCTCTAGATTCAAAGAGTTGACCTTGTTGATTTGGTTCAAGATACAAAAAGGAACAAGGCAACCTGAAATCAGCAAGGAGAGGGAACTAGAGTTTAAGTTTCATTAAGAGCTTCTCTAGTGTTCTTGCTCAATATTTTGGACAGTGTTTCTACATCAAGGAAACATTCTGCCAAGATGAAGAGTTACAGTTGAGAGTGCTGAATCTGGTTCATCTTATAGCTTCAGAGCTAGTCAACATTATCTCCTTCATGGTCTATCATTGATTATTCTGTTTGTATGTTTTATCTTTCTTTATTTTTATTCAGTGGTAAAAGGCATATAAGTGAAGCATTAAAAAAAATCCATTGAGAGAAAAGGCAAAGAGAGGTACTTGGAGAGAAAAGCCAAGATTTATGTCATATCTCTTTTGATTGTATTTCTATTTTGTATCTTGTATCTTGTATCCAAGATATATCTCTTGCTAAGTTTAATGAGTACTTAGTGTGTTGAAAGTCTAGGAAGTAACCTAGCCAAGTCAAGATTATGTTGAAGCTTGGTTTGTCCCTGATAAGATTAGGTTGAATCCTTGGAAATTAGTGTATGTAATAGTAAAGATTCCATCACTGGATGTAGGTTGCATTGCACAAGGCAGCTGAATCAGGATACATGCCTGAGTCATCTTCTATTTCCTTGCTTTGATTCTGTTTTTAACGATTTATGAGACAAAATAAAATTGTCTCCTGTATAATCAATCTTGCAGTTTAAACATAAACAAAGTTTCATTTTTTGGTTTGAGGACTTATTATTCAAGATAAAAAAAAGGCCATAGATTCAATCTCTCCTTCTCTAAGCCATCAAGAATCTTCAATATATATATATATATATATAATAGGTTACTAATATAAATGACATTAGTAACATAATGATTAGAAGAAATAAAAATATATGATGAAGCATTAGCAATTCTAAGTTCATCAGAGAATACTGATATTTACTTATATCGGTGGATATCGAATCCGATAATAATATGATTTGATGGTGACGATGATTTTGATCTCAATATCACCGTGGAAGAGAAGGAGGAGCGCATGGGTGAAGGATGCAGAGCACGAAGAAAACACATGCAAATATGAAAAGGTAAGGCGATGACCATGAAGGAATTAGGGAGAAGGCGTGATGGGAAGGAGACGGAGATAGAGGCGGTTGCGATGACATGTAGAGATGATGATAAAAAAAATAATGGTTAATTTAATAAATAAATAAATAACTAAAATCGTACATTGAATAAAAGTATATTTTTGTGATTTTAAACTATTGAAAATACATTTTGAAAATAAACCAACCAAACATATTTTTATTATTTTTGATACTTAGAAATGAATCTTCTTTGCACAAACCAATCGCATTTTTTAAAAGGAGAAAAGTTAAAAATGATTTTTATTTTCAGAAAATAAAAATAAAAAGCGAAAACAAAAAATATTTTCACAAAGCAATCAGCCCCTTAATTTTACAATTTTTTTTTTCTAAAGTTAGGAATAAAATTCGAATCCACAACCTCTAAATAAATATAAAAAGACTATACCATTTCAACTATAGCTCATTAGTCCCATAATTTTACGCTTACACATACAAGTATAATATGACTATATTGTCTATATGGTCATAAATCATCATAATCCAGTTATAAATGAGTGTCATTAGTTCAATTTCAAAAACGACTAACTCAAAAAGTAAACTTGGTTAAACATTTATTAAAAAAATTATATATTTGATTTTCAAGTGAGGCAAGATATTAAATAAAAAATTACTGGATTTATATTAATAAATTAAATATATCGTAAAGTAATTAAGGCATGGAATAGAAATAAGTGGATATGGAATATTACCTCATGTTATAAAGTGCAAAGAAGAAAAGTTTCCCTTATCTGCAAAAACTGTGTGATGAAAAGTTCACACACTCATGATGGAGAGTTGAAACTGAATTATTTGTGGGAAGAGAAAGGACAACAAAATCCTAGTCATAACAATCACACATTGCATGTACTTCTTTTGTTTCTTTGATATTTCGAGTCGTAAACAAGAAAATAAAGGAAAAGGGGGAGCATCCAACAAACAAACGCATCAACTCTTCAATAAATGCTGCTATCACAAGAATTGGATTATATTTAATTTGTATGTATTGTTTGTATAAATGAAAAAATAATTATATAAATCTTAAATTATTAAGGTGCTATATCTATAAAAATATTTCACTCAATGATTTTTTTAGTATAATT
>NC_029785.2:28352778-28394699 GCF_000816755.2 Arachis ipaensis
GAGATTAAATTTAAAAGAAATAAAAAAAAATTGAAAAGGGGCCTGGCTTGCCCCACTTGAATTCTCTTTTTAAGACTTGGCTAGGTGGAGGTTTCACACATAAACATCAATGCTTGCGTTTGAAAGTGGCGAAACCACACAAGATCCATGTCACCTCCCACTATAGCTTCTCACACAGCACTGTGTATTATTCCCACAAATTATATCAAATAAAAAAGATTAAATAAAAAAAATAAACAAAATACCAGATCCACTCGTGTACAGAACAACTACTGGATGGTTGGTTCTCTTTCTGTTTTTCCCAGCTAGTGTTACCTACTACTCTATTTTAACCTTCTTTAATTATGATATTGAAAGGAAAAGCAATAATTTGTATCCACGAATCTTGAAAATGCGGATAAAGGAATCTATTAAATAAAAGATAAATTTTATGTGATAAAAGTATCTACTTTTTCATTTTTTTTTAATTTTTTAATAAAATTTTTAAATTATTTCTACCCTTTATTTTCAACCTCAACTTCGCTATATTCTCTTTTTCTCCAATTTTTTCGTTCTCCAACAAAGATGCTTCTTTTTCTTCATCCATGGCCGCACCATACCTCCTCCTCCTCTAAAGTATTCCTCTTTTCCTTGTCGCTGTGTAATGTACAGATTTGACATTGTTAGGATTTGAGTTTGTTTGTTTAATTCCTGAGAAGATTGAGTGGGCTTTCTCCGGAAGCAAGGGGTTATTGTCGGAGAATACGGAAGCAAGGGCAATGTTTGCTTCCGGCACAGTGGTGAAGAGTGAGGAAAAAATGCCAACGGTGGAAGGGGGCAAAACCAAGTCGGTTTAGGGTAGGATCCTTAGAGTTTTTTTTTAACCATTGTTTGAATTTAAGAATACACTGAATCGAAAATTCAGGTTTAGATGGTATAAAGAAACACTATAATTGCCATGATGAGACTGAGTAGAGGAGCACGCTGTCGACCTCAAATCTCGTAGAAGGAGTGCTTTTGGTGTGGAGAGATGTGAAAGTTTTAGTATTTTTAGAAGAAAAGACAATAGTGGAGTTGAGGTTAAAGATAAATGATAAGAGTGATTCGAGAATTTTATTAAAAAGTTAACAAAAAATTAGGGTTTGAGTACTTTTGTTATACGGTACTAGTCGTCATCCATAGAACTGTCGCCGGACAGCACCCTTGCGGGGACCCTTTCGCGTCGCGCTTCCCTCTTCTTGGTGCAGTCCTTTCTGTCTCTCCCTTCCACCTTGGTCGTCGCGCTTCCCTCACCGTTTCTTTCACGCTATGTCTCTCGACGTACCAGGAGCTGTTGTCGTCTCCACGCACAGCAACTGCTGTTTCCTCCAGTATAGCAATTGCTGTCTCCTCTACGCACCAGCAGGCGTCGTCGTCTTCCACGCCGTCGTCCTCAAGAATGGAGCCTCCGGGTCAGGTATTCAATTTCTATTCAATGTATTTGTTAAGTGTATTTATTTGATGTATTTGTTGTTGATTGTTGTTCAATGTATTTGTTATTATTTTTTGAAATTGCTAGTAATTTTATTTTTTTGTGTGTCTGCTTCTGTTTTTCTAATTATTTGTTCAGTGTATTTGTTCAATATATTTGTTGCTGACTGTTGTTCAATGTATTTGTTGTTGATTTTTTGAAATTGCAAGTAATTTTATTTTGTTGTGTTTCTGTTTCTGTTTTTCTAATTATTTGTTCAGTGTATTTATTCAATATATTTGTTGCTGAATGTTATTTCTTTATTACTTTTGAATAATTTTTAATCTAGTTTTAATTTATATATTATTCGTTATGATTGTTCCTTATTTTATATGTTATGTAGAAGTTACACCCACTCCTGATCCTAATGAAAAAGATTCTGGTATTATGTCTGATTGAGCACATCTTGTCATGGTATGAATTATTTTTTTTAATATTATAATGTATAACTAAATTAGAATATTTTTATTAGAATTTTTTTTACTGGTGCTATATTATTATTATTGTTGTTGTTGTTATTATTATATAACTTCCTTTTGATTTCAGGTTGGTTTATTTAAAAAAGTTTCACTGTTTTGTTGGAAAGGACACTAAAACGTGGCTGTTGAACTTTTAATAGCTATTGATCTTTTTATTTTTATCTTTTGTTGTGTTGACTATTGAACTTTTAATGACTTTAATTGTCATATTTTAATTTCTTTTGTCGTTGAATTTCATTGGATCAAGATGATAAACCACGATTTCATGGTTTATTTTGTATTGAATTTGGTGGATTTTACCAACTTTTTCTATATTTATTCAATGAAATAGCATGTTTTTATGAATTCTCCTAAATTGTGCTTAAGAGTGAAAACATGCTTTTTAGGCCTTAAAATAGTTAAATTTAATTCATTTTAATTCAATTCGATGCCTTGATATGTTTGTTGAGTGATTTCATGTTTATAAGGCAAGGATTCAATGGAAGAAGTGAAGAGAAAAGCATGCAAAGTGGAGAATTCATGAAGAAAATAGGATTTGCTGAATTCATGGCGATGCGTATACGTGGCCCATTGATGAGCGGATATTTTATACGCTTTTTGGCATCACTTTCATATAGTTTTTAGTAGTTTTTATTAAGTTTTTATAGGTTTTAGTGTTAAATTCATATTTTTGGATTCTACTATGAGTTTTTGTGTTTTTGGACAATTTCAAGTAATTTTTGGTTGAAATTGAGGAGTTGGAGCAGAAGTCTGATTCAGAGACAGAAAAAGCACTGCAGATGTTGTCCAAATCTAACCTTCCTGTATTTGGAAGAGCTTTTTCGGAGCTTCAGAAGTGCAAATAGAGCGTTTTCAATTGCTATGGAAAGATGACTTCCAGGGCTTTCCAGCAATGTATAATAGTCTAAACTTTACTTCGGATTAGAAGGCCCAAAACTGGCGTTCAACACTGATGACAAGTCATCTTATGCTAGTTTCACAAGCATTTTTCATTTGTTTCATTTGATTTTATGCACTTTCTTGCACAATAAGTAAGTCGTTGGAGTGGAATTTCATGATTATTTTAATTCAATCAAACATCATCTATTTTATACAAAATCATGAGATTTATGCAAGAATTAAGTGATTATTATGAATGATGCAAATTCTTGTGATTTTGGTGAGACTTTGATTGCTTGTTTGGTTGATTTTAGGTGAGAAAATGAAGAAAAGGAGAAGCACTGCAGTATAACGTTGCGTTCAATTAAAGAACGCCATGCTCACTTGCGACGCGCACGCGTACAAGACACTTACACGTCAAGCAACAAAATTTGAAGACCCACGCGTACGCGTGGTAGTGGTTGGCGCTCGTTTTCAAAGAGAGCGCTACGTTCATTTATTCATCATTTTCGGGCAGATTGAAATTTGAAGGCAAAGTTCTGCAATCGAAGCGCATGCGTGCATGACGCGCATGCGTCGATGGAACACCTGGGAGGAACCACGCTGATGAGCAGATAATTTATACCCTTTTTGGCACTATTTTTACATAGTTTTTAGTATGTTTTTATTACTTTTTATTATATTTTTATTAGTTTTTATTTAAAAATTATATTTCTGGACTTTACTGTGAGTTTGTGTGTTTTCTGTGATTTCAGGTATTTTCTGGCTGAAATTGAGGGACCTGAGCAAAAATCTGATTCAGAGGCTGAAAAAGGACTGCAGGTGCTGTTGGATTCTAACCTCCCTGCACTCGAAGTAGATTTTCTGGAGCTACAAAAGCCCAATTGGCGCGATCGCAATTGCGTTGGAAAGTAGACATTCTGGGCTTTCCAGCAATATATAATAGTCCATACTTTTTTTGGGATTTGATGGCCCAAACTGGCGTTCAAAGTCAGCCTAAAACATCTTGGCATAAAACGCCCAAACTGGTACCAGAATTGGAGTTAAATGCCCAAACTGGCACCAAAGCTGGCGTTTAACTCCAGGAACAGCCTATGTACGAAAAAGCTTCATTGATCAGCCCATGCACACACCAAGTGGGCCCCGGAAGTTAATTTCTGCACTATCTGCACTTAGTTACTCATTTTCTGTAAACCCTAGTTACTAGTTTAGTATAAAAACTACTTTTAGAGATTTATTTTATGTCTTTTTGACCATAAGAAAGTTTTTCTCTCTGGATGTTTTGTCCTTAGACCTTTGTACATGTTTGGAGGCTGGCCTCATGGCCATGCCTAGACCTCTTTTCACTTATGTATTTTCTACGGTGGAGTTTCTACACCCCATAGATTAAGGTGTGGAGCTCTGCTGTTCTTCATGAATTAATGCAATTACTACTGTTTTCTATTCAATTCACGCCTACTTCTTCTCAAAGATATACTCTCGTACTTCAACCTGATGAATGTGATGACCCGTGACACTCATCATCATTCTCACTTATGAACACGTGTCTGACAACCACTTCCGTTCTATCTGCAATAGCTTGAGTGTGTATCTCATAGCCTCCTGGTTCACGACGCATGATTGCCTCTCCTGACAACAGAGCATTTCATTCCGTGAGATCAGAGTCTTCGTGGTATAGGCTAGAACCATTGGCAGCATTCTTGAGATCCGGAAAGTCTAAACCTTGTATGTGGTATTCCGAGTAGGATCTGGGAAGGGATGACTGTGACGATCTTCAAACCTACGAATGTGGGGCACAAGTGATAGTGTGCAAAAGGACAATGGTCTTATTTCGATGCTAGCGGAAACCGACAGATGATTAGCCGTGCGGTGACAGCGCATATGGATTTGTTTTCATTCGAGAGGATCATACAGCTTGCCATGGAAGGAGGTAACGCATGGTTGGAAGAAGGCAAGAGGAAAGCAGAAGTTCAGAAGCAACAAAGCATCTCCAAACGCTTATCTGAAATTTCCACCAATGAATTACATTAGTAACTTTATCTTATTTTATATTGTATTTATATTTTAATTATCAAAACCTCATAACCATTTGAATCTGCCTGACTGAGATTTACAAGGATGACCATAGCTTGCTTCAAGCCGACAATCTCCGTGGGATCGACCCTTACTCACGTAAGGTTTATTACTTGGACGACCTAGTGCACTTGCTGGTTAGTTGTGCGGAGTTGTGAAAAAAAAGAGTTGAGATTAAGATCGTGCGTACCAAATTTTTGGGCGCCATTGTTAGAGATCACAATTTCCCACACCAAGTTTTTGGCGCCGTTGTCGGGGATTGTTCGAGTTTGGACAACTGACGGTTCATCTTTTTGCTCAGATTAGGTAATTTTATTTTATTTTTAAGCATTTTACTTTTTATTTTCGGAAAAAAATTTTAAAAATATATATATATATATATATTTTATTTTGTTCTTCATAATTTTTAAGAATGAATTCTAGAGTTTCAGATGATGCTTTTATCATCACAGGATCTAGTTGATTCCCATCAATTTGGCTGTTGTATGTAATGCCCTGCTGAAGCTTGGCTAGCCATGTCTAATCTTTTTAGACTGAAGCTTTAGACTAACATTGCATGATTCCTGGAATTCGTATTAAAAATTTTGAATTTCTTTATTTTCTTTTTCTAAAATAATTTTCAAAAAATACAAAAAAAATTTAATAAAATCATAAAAACCAAAAATATTTTATGTTTCTTGTTTGAGTCTAGTGTCAAATTTTAAGTTTGGTGTCAATTGTATATTTTTAATTTTTCTAAAAATTTTCGAAAACTCATGCATGGTGTTCTTCATGATCTTTAAGTTGTTCTTGATGATTTTCCCTATTTGATCTTTGCATTTTCTTGTTTTGTGTCTTTTCTTGTTTTTCATATGCATTTTCAATTTGTTAGTGTCTCAACATTAAAAATTTATAAGTTTGGTATCTTGCATGTTTTTCTTTTCTTAAAAATTTTCAAAAACATGTTCTTGATGTTCATCATGATCTTCAAAGTGTTCTTGCATGCATTATTAGTTTTGATCTTAAATTTTTATGTTTTGTTTCAATTTTGTGTTTTTCTCTTTTCTCATTAAAAATTCAAAAATTAAAAAAAATATCTTTTCCTTATTTTGTTCATAATTTTCGAAATTTTTGTTTGATTTGGTCAAAATTTTTAAAATTCAATTGTTTCTTATAAGTCAAGTCAAAATTTCAATTCAAAAATCCTATCTTTTTAAAAACTTTTTCAAAAATCAAATCTTTTTCATTTTTCTATATATTTTCGAAAATTTTAAAAATTGATTTTCAAAATCTTTTTCTTATTTTATTTCATATTTTCGAAATTATTACTAACAATTAATGTTTTGAGTAAAATACTTGCCTATTAAGAAAGGATCAATCTTTAAATTCTAGAATCATATCTTTTAATTTCTTGTTAGTCAAGTAATCAACTTTAATTTTCAAAATCAAATTTCCTTTTTAAATCTTTTTCAAAATAAATTTCAATCATATCTTTTTCAAAAATCAATTTCAAAATATTTTCTAACTTCTTATCTTTTCAAAATTGATTTTCAAATCTTTTTCAATTAACTACTTAACTTTTTGTTTCAATTAACTACTTTTCTCTTTCTGATTTTCGAAAATCACTAACCACTTTTTCAAAAATCTTTTTAATTAATTAATTTAATTAGTTTTCAATTTTCAAAATATTTTCGAATCCTAACTCAAAATTTAAATAAAAACAAAAATATTTTTATTCTATTTTAAACTAATATTCAAATTTCTTGCCTCTCTCATCTTTTTCTTTTTATTTATTTATTTACTAACTCTTCTCTTCTTCTTATAATTCGAACCCTTCTTCATCTTCTCTCTTCTTCACTCTATTCTTCTATTCTTCTACTCACATAAAGGAATCTCTATACTATGACATAGATGATTCCTATTCTTTTCTGTTCTCTTCTTTTTCATATGAGCAGGAGCAAGGATAAAAACATTCTTGTTGAAGCTGATCCGGAACCTGAAAGGACTCTAAAGAGGAAGCTAAGAGAAGCTAAGGCACAACACTCTAGAGAGGACCTGACAGAATTTTTCGAAAAAGAAGAAGAGATGGCCGAACCCAATAATAATGGTGGAGATGCAAGGAAGATGCTTGGTGGCTTTATTGCACCCTCTTCTGACTTCTGTGGAAGGAACATCTCAATTCCTGCAATTGGAGCAAACAACTTTGAGCTTAAGCCTCAATTAGTTTCTTTGATGCAGCAGAATTGCAAGTTTCATGGATTTCCATTGGAAGATCCTCATCAGTTTTTAGCTGAATTCTTGCAAATCTGTGACACTGTTAAGACCAATGGGGTTAATCCTGAGGTCTACAGACTTATGCTTTTTCCCTTTGCTGTAAGAGACAGAGCTAGGACATGGTTGGACTCACAACCTAAAGATAGCCTGAACTCTTGGGAAAAGCTGGTTAATGCTTTCTTGGCTAAATTCTTTCCACCTTAAAAGTTGAGTAAGCTTAGAGTGAAAGTCCAAACCTTCAGACAGAAGGAAGGTGAATCCCTCTATGAAGCTTGGGAAAGATACAAGCAATTGATCAGAAGGTGTCCTTCTGACATGTTTTCAGAATGGAGCATCATATGTATATTCTATGATGGTCTGTCTGAATTGTCCAAGATGTCATTGGACCACTCTACTGGAGGATCTCTTCATCTGAAGAAGACGCCTACAGAAGCCCAGGAACTCATTGAAATGGTTGCAAATAACCAGTTCATGTACACTTTTGAAAGGAATCCTGTAAATAATAGGACAACTCAGAAGAAAGGAGTTCTTGAGATTGATACTCTGAATGCCATATTGGTTCAGAACAAAATATTGACTCAGCAAGTCAATATGATTTCTTAGAGTCTGTCTGGAATGCAAGCTACATCAGGCAGTACTAAGGAAGCCTCCTCTGAAGGAGAACCTTATGACCTTGAGAATCATGAAATGGAAGAGGTGAATTACATGGGAGAATCCTATGGAAACATCTATAATCCTTCATGGAGGAATCATCCAAATTTCTCATGGAAGGATCAACAGAAGCCTAATCAAGGCTTCAATAATAATAATGGTGGAAGAAACAGGTTTGGCAATAGCAAACCTTTCCCATTATCTTCTCAGCAACAGACAGAGAATTCTAAGCAGAGCCATTCTAACTTAGCAACTGTAGTCTCTGATCTATCTAAGACCACTTTCAGTTTTATGACTGAAGCAAGGTCCTCCATTAGAAATTTAGAGGCACAAGTGGGTCAGCTGAGTAAAAGAGTTACTGAAATCTCTCCTAGTACTCTCCCAAGCAATACAGAAGAGAATCCAAAAAGAGAGTGCAAGGCCATAACTATAACCAAAATGGCTGAACCTATAGAGGAAGACCTCAATGGATGTCCACTGGCCTCCAAGGAGTTCCCTAATGAGGAACCAAAGGAATCTGAGGCTCATATAGAGACCATAGAGATTCCACTGAACTTACTGTTGCCATTCATGAGCTCTGATGAGTATTCTTCTTTTGAAGAGGATGAAGATATTATTGAAGAGCAAGTTGCTCAATATCTAGGAGCAATCATGAAGCTGAATGCCAAGTTATTTGGTAATGAGACTTAGGAGGATGAACCCCACTGCTCATTAATGAACTAAATGATCTGGTTCAACTGAAATTACCTCAGAAGAAACAGGATCCTGGAAAGTTCTTACTACCTTGTACCATAGGCACCATGACCTTTGAGAAGGCTCTGTGTGACCTGGGGTCAGGGATAAACCTCATGCCCCTCTCTGTAATGGAGAAACTAGGGATCTTTGAGGTGCAAGATGCAAGCATCTCACTAGAGATGGCAGACAATTCAAGGAAACAGGCTTATGGACTTGTAGAGGATGTCTTGGTGAAGGTTGAAGGCCTGTACATCCCTGCTGATTTCATAATCCTAGATACTGGGAAGGAAGAAGATGAACCCTAAACCCTAAACCCTAAACCCATTCTTTAGGTTCATGATCATGTAAAATCACAAAAATAAATGAAAAATCAAAAACAGAATGAAAACAGCATAAAAAATAGCACACCCTGGAGGACAGGCTTACTGGCGTTTAAACGCCAGAATGGGCAGCACTCTGGGCGTTTAACGCCAGAAAAGGGCTGTCTGGCATCTGGCTGGCATTAAACGCCAGAAATGGGCATTTGGCTGGCGTTTAACGCCAGAAATAGGCAGCAGACTGGCGTTTAACGCCAGGAAAGGTAGCAGAACTGGCGTTTAACGCCAGAAAAGGTAGTAGAGCTGGCGTTAAATGCCAGATTTACTATCCTTTTGCGTCTGTCACTACGCCTAGCACTCGTGAGTTTGAAGCTCGTCACAGCCATCCCTTCCCAGATCCTACTCAGAATACCACAGACAAGGTTTAGACTTTCCAGATCTCAGAAATGGCCATCCATGGGTTCTAACTTATACCACGAAGACTCTAATATCTCGGACTCGGTCCTCTGTATTAGATATCTAAGAGATACTCATTCTAGCTTGTTTGCATGTAGAACGGAAGTGTTTGTCAGGCACGCATTCATAAGTGAGAATGATGATGAGCGTCACATAATCATCACATTCATCATGTTCTTGGGTGCGAATGAACATCTTAGAATAAGAATAAGCTTGAATTGAATAGAAAAATAATTGTACTTTGCATTAATTCATGAGGAACAGCCGAGCTCCACACCTTAATCTATGGTGTGTAGAAACTCTACCGTTGAAAATTCATAAGTGATAATGGAGTTCATTGGTCTTGGCCCCAGAGGGGGAACCAGAAGAACCAACCTAAAATGATCCGAAGATGTAACTAAAGATGTAAATACAATAGTAAAAAGTCCTATTTATGCTAAACTAGTTACTAGGGTTTACAAAAATGAGTAAATGATGCAGAAATCCACTTCTGGGGCCCACTGGGTGTGTGCTTGGGCTGAGCATTGAGATTTACATGTGTAGAGGCTTCTCTTGGAGTTGAATGCTAGTTTGTAACCTGTTTCTGGCGTTTAACTCCACTTTGCAACCTGTTTCTGGCATTTAACTCCAGAATGCAGCATGGAACTGGCGTTGAACGCCAGTTTGCGTCGTCTAAACTCGGGCAAAATATGGACTATTATATATTGCTGGAAAGCCCTGGATGTCTACTTTCCAACACAATTGAGAGCGCGCCATTTGGAGTTCTGTAGCTCCAGAAAATCACTTTGAGTGTAGGGAGGTCAGAATCCAACAGCATTTGCAGTCCTTCTTCAACCTCTGAATCTGATTTTTGCTCAAGTCCCTCAATTTCAGCCAGAAAATACCTGAAATCACAGAAAAACACACAAACGCATAGTAAAGTCCAGAAATGTGATTTTTTTTAAAGACTAATAAAAATATACTAAAAACTAACTAAATTATACTGAAAACTATGTAAAAACAATGCCAAAAAGCGTATAAATTATCCGCTCATGCCAGGATTTTATTTCTTTAGGCCCTCCTATCCACTAATGCTCAAAGCCTTGGATCCTTTTTATTACCCTTGCATTTTGGTTTTAAGGGCTATTGGATTTTTGCTCTTGCCTTTTGGTTTAAAGAGCTTTTGGCTTTTTCTGCTTGCTTTTTCTTTTTCTTTTATTTTTGCCATTTTTTTCTGCAAGCTTTTGTATTCACTGCTTTTTCTTGCTTCAAGAATCATTTTTATGATTTTTCAGATTATCAAATAACATTTCTCTTTTTTTCATCATTCTTTCAAGAGCCAACATATTTAACATTCATAAACAACAACTTCAGAAGACATATGCACTGTTCAAGCATTCGTTCAGAAAACAAAAAGTATTGCCACCACATCAAAATAATTAAACTAGTTTCAAGGATGAATTTGAAACCATGTACTTCTTGTTCTTTTGTAATTAAAATATTTTTCATTCAAGAGAGGTGATGGATTCATATTCATAACTTTAAGGTATAGACACTTAAATACTAATGATCATGTAATAAGACACAAATATAAATAAACATAAAGCTCAAAAATCGAAAAACAGGAAAATAAATAAACAAGGAGATTAAGGAATGAGTCCACCTTAGTGAGGGTGGCGTCTTCCTCTTCTTGAAGAACCAATGGTGCTCTTGAGCTCCTCTATGTCTCTTCCTTGTCTTTCTTGCTCCTCCCTTATAGCTCTTTGATCTTCTCTAATTTCATGAAGGATGATGGAGTGCTCTTGGTGCTCCACCGTTAGTTGTCCCATGTTAGAACTTAATTCTCCTAGGGAAGTGTTGATTTGTTCCCAATAGTTTTGTGGAGGGAAATGCATCCCTTGAGGCATCTCAGGGATTTCATTGTGAGGAATCTCCTCATACTCAAGTTGAGGTTCATGATCTCTTGTTTGCTCCATCCTTTTCTTAGTGATGGGCTTATCCTCTTCAATGAGGATGTCTTCCTCTATGTCAATTCCAGCCGAATTGCAGAGGTGACAGATGAGGTGAGGAAAGGCTAACCTTGCCAAAGTGGAGGACTTGTCAGCCACCTTGTAGAGTTCTTGAGGTATAATCTCATGAACTTCCACCTCCTCTCCAATCATGATACTATGGATCATGATGTCCCGGTCTATAGTAACTTCAGACCGGTTGCTAGTAGGAATGATTGAGCGTTGGATGAACTCTAGCCATCCCCTAGCCACTGGTTTGAGGTCAAGCCTTCTTAGTTGAACCGGCTTGCCCCTTGAGTCAATTTTCCATTGAGCTCCTTCCACACATATGTCCATAAGGACTTGGTCCAACCTTTGATCAAAAGCACGTGTACACAAGAGCTAGGTAATAAGGACTAAGTCCAAACCACAATTGTATTGAATTGTCAAAAAGAGTTCAAACTTGCAAGAATATATTCTTTTTCTATATACATTTTTTTCTTTTCTTTTCCTCATCATTTTTTTTATATATTTTTTTCTTTTTCTTCTTTCAAACTAAATATGAGAACATCAATGCATAAGGTCTCTACATTTAATCAATACATGAATATGTGCCCAATTCTTAAACATAAAAGTGTACTGCCCCTTTTATCCCATCCAATGTTCCCAAGCCTCACCAGCTTTGAATAATAAAACACTCTCACTAGCCTAGGTCAATCAAAGATCCAAACAAGGACTTTTCATTGGTTTTCCGCCTTAGGCTTGTAATGTGCTGAGATAAGAATAAGTGGGTTGAGCATAGGCTCAAAATTGGCTAACAATGGGGAGTAAAAGGTTGGCTATTTGGGTAAGTGGCTAATGAAAGAATGGCCTCAATCATATAAATGCACAAACACAAGAAATAAACGGATATATAGAATCAAGCAAATCAAGGGTCACAATCATGGAAAGAGAACAATTTCACACAAGAATGGAAAATAAATGGTCATAAAATGTAACCACATCAATAGGCTCAAGTCTCACAAGCTTGTGTTCTCAATTCAATACATACTTCACAAGGTATGAAATTCAAGCAAGTTTCAAAAATTCTCTTTCAATCAATTGGGTCAATGTCCTATATTTAAACTTCTTGAAAAATCTCAATGTTTGACTAAGCATTGTTGTGATTGAAAAGTTCAAAAATTTTCTTAGTTCACCCTTTCCTTTTTCACTTAAAACTAATATGTTATGCAAAAAGGGTGACTAAATATTTGCAATCCAAAGTATGATTTCTAATCACAACTACAAACTAAAAACAAAGATAAACAAAATGTATAAAGAAGAATCCAACTAAAAGTACGGAATCTATCATCCAAAACATCTAAAAATATCCAAAAGCATCAAAATATCTAAAATCCAAAATAAGCAATAAAAATATCCAAAGCAAACTAGAAATGCATCAAAATATATACAAAGATGTGCAAAATGAGATAACTAGGCCGAAAAGTTCACCGGTTCCCAAATAAAGCTACCGGTGCCCTCCCCACACTTAAAACCAAGCATCGTCCTCGATGCTAAACCGGAGGATCAGTGGGAGGTACAACGATAGACTCTGGCTCTGACTGTGGTTGTGGCTGTGGGACCGGCTCCTCCTGAGTCTGTGGCTGCTCTGTAGTGTCAGGGGCCTCCTGCTGGGCCGGTGCCTCTGCGTCCTCCTCCTGATGATCCTGCTCATCGGAGGTCGGAGAGTCTGGAAGCGGAGGTAACTCAGCGCCAAGGGAGATGAGGGCCTGATCCATCCGATCCAGTTGGCGTCTGACATGGAGCCTCTCGCGCTCCAAGAACCGAAACAGACGCTGAACCAGTAGGTAAGTAGGCTCGGGTGCTGAAGGGGGTGGGGCTGCTGGCAAAGAAGATGGTGTAGCTGCCTCGACTGCCGCTCTAGCTCGAGAACGGCGGCTGGTCGGGGGCCTCTCGTGCACCCACACACCCCAGGGAATAGTAACTCCCTTGTCGTCGTCATCCGGAGGTGGTGGTGTCACGTCATCGTCCTCCCACGGGACATCAGCTAGCTCAGCTAAGCTAGTAACCAGTGTGGGAAACAGTAATAAGCCGCGAATATGAGCTCTCCACATGCTATGCCGAATCAGTCGGGGAAAATATACTTCCTTTCTCTCCATGACACACCCAATCAAGACCAGCATATCCATCGGAATCTCCGAAAAGTGAGTGGTAGGGAAGACATAGTGGGCAAATATTTGTTGCCAAGTCCTAGCCTCCCTAGTCAGATGTGCAAATAGCATGCCCTTGGGCTTTGTGTTGCTCGAATCCATTACCCAAGTAGCATCTGTTGTAGCAATCACGCGCCTAAGTGCCTCATAGTCGAAAGTCATGGAGAGGAGAGCTACCTCTGCCTGCTGGTAGGCACAAGTCTCAGGAGTGCCAACTCCGCAGAGCAGTGCATCCCTCAAGGCATCCTCAGTGATCATAATCTCTCTACCCCTCAAGAATACTGAATCCAAGCCGGGTCGAAAGAAATTGTAGTAAAATTCCTTGACCCACGAGATGTTAATCCGTCCCAAGTCCCTATCGACGAAATCCAAGCCCAGCTCAGAAATACGGGCGTTTATGGCACGCCTCACATCATTTGGAAGATTCAGCTTCTTCTCAATATTCAGATTCTTCTTCGCATAACGGGAAAGGCGGAGCTCGCAGTAGAGATTCAGAAATTTGGTTGGATCAGTGGACGAAAGTAACTGATTTTCTTTCTCCTCCTCATTCAGCGGGTTCCTCGCATAGTTAGCAGATGGTGGGGGTGCAGGGGTCTTGGAGCGCTTCCTTTTTTGGAAGCAGATGCTATAGCTTTTCCTCTATCCGACATCCTGAAAAATATGATAGAATATATAAAACATTTAGCATGTAACAAAGAAGGCATGTTCAGGATACAAATATCAAAGAGCAATCATGATGTTGCACTGAATATGCAAAAGTGAACAAGTAAACCAAAATAAAAAATGCAAGCTTCATTAAAGTCAACAACTCATATTCAAAAGGCAATAATATCATCATATAGTTGAAGGAATTTGTTAAAGATGGTTAAAGGTGAGTGGAAGTGAAAAGGGTAAAGAAGTTAGTAAGTTAGAAAAGTAGGTTAGTGATATGATGATATTTATGCGTAATGAAAAGAAAAGTTGTGGTTTATGTTCACGATGATCGATGCAAGTCCGGGAAGTCAAAAGGAAGTGGAAATTTGCCCAAAATTGAAATAAAGACCAAAGTGAAATTAATTTCTTTGAAAATCGGGCAGCATTCCGGCTTAAAATTGGACGTTCCCGGATAGCAAGTTAGCACAATTAGCATGGAAAACAACATCAATTAGGCAAAGCAGTGGTTGTATGACATTCAGTCGACAAGAAAAGCATAAAAACAGTCCAAAATCAGCAAACAACATGCAGAGAAACAGACAGCAAGTAAGCACATACGGAGCACTTATCAGGCCTAGAATCTTCTATCCAGCCCTAGCTACCTAACCGCAATTATTTCTATCTAACCTAACATGCAAAGTTCTAAGCCTAACTAACGAACATGCAATAGACTAACGAACAGAAACAGAAGATTAAAAGAAAAACAGAAAGGTGTAAGTTGCGTAGGAACCTGGGGGCAGAAGGGAACTAGAAATGGAAAGGGAATTCGGGAGTAGGGCCAAGAATCAGAATTCGCGCCGCCATCAACGGTGGCGGTTATGGCAGAGGAGCGGCGGCGAGAGTTGCTGCGGCGGCCGAGATGAAATGGGTGGGTGAGAGGGAGAGAGAGGTTGAGGGCGAGTTGCCGGCTGTGATGATGGCGCGGCGGCGGAGATGGTGGCGCGGTGGAAGTTTGAGAAACTGAGGGGAGGAGGGACGGTGAGAGGGGGGAGAGGAGGAAGAGGAGAGAGGAGTAAGGGAGAAGAGGAGGGAGAAGAAGGGAAGGCAGTGATGGCGGCGGCGGCGATGGTGGCGGAGCGCTCGCCGGAGGTTGGTCGGTCAGGAGAGGAGGAAGGTGAAGAATGGTGGGGGAGGAAAATGGAACGTTAAAGAGAAAGGGGGTTGGGGTGCGCGAATGCGCTGGGGCTTGCGTCTCAGGGGTAAGTGAAAATTCGAGTCCACGCGCGCGCGCACCCTGCGCGTTCGCGTGGATGGAGGGAATGGAAGAACGGCGCGGAAGCGTCATACGCGCAGGCGCGTATATGAAGGAGTCGGGATGGGCGCGGACGCGCAAGGCGCGCGTCGGCGCGGATGTGCTGGGCTGGAGGCTTAAAAGAGGCCCAGAGTTGGCACAACTCTCGGGTCCTTTGGCCCTGGTTGATGCTAATACGCATCGACGCGCACGCGCACTGGGCGCGTTCGCGTGAGCTGCTTGATCTTATTGGATGGGTGCGGAGGCATGAAGTACGCCAACGCGTGAACAGCGAGGGGTGCGGACGCGTATAGCGTGCGTTCGCGCGAGTTGGGTTGAGCTGGGGGCTTAAAAGAGGCCCAGATCCAGCCCAACTCTCTGGAAATCGGCCCAGAAGTTCTAGCAGCGGGTCGACGCGTACACGGCAGATGCGCGTACGCGTGCGTTTCCCTATAGCTTTATAGGCGCACACGCGTGTGGTGCGCGTCAGCGTGGAATGAATTGGGCTCGAGGCACAAGGCTGGCCTAAGAGAGGCCCAACTCTCTGGAAAATGGGTGATGATGCGTCCGCTCAGGGGCGCGTGCGCGTACGCTGTGCGCGTGCGTTCCCTCCCTCCCCTTTTTTTTTTGTTTTTTTTGTTTTTTTTTTTTAAGCAGAAAAATTATGCCTAAGAGCTCCCTAGACTACTTACAGCTCTTTATTCAATCAACCATCACACAATTTGCAAAAATGCAATTTGATATTATTCATCTACTACGAAACACAACATACATGTGACTAGGCTAACAATTAAGTTGTACAAACAAATTATGTGAAACATCTACCTACAATGGTAACTCAATTCACTTATAATAAGAATTTTACCCACTTGAATGTTGTGTTGGATGGTGACTCGGGAAGGGAGACCTCCCCACACTTAGACAATGCAAGGTCTACTTCCTTGTGCTCTTCTTTGTGTATTTCCACCTCTTTGCGAGCTTTCTTGATTTCAACCTTTCCCCTTTTATCACATAGCTTGGTGTTGTCTTCAAGAACTTTGATTTCTTGCCTAATGGGAGGTGGTTCAATTTTGGATAGAAATTCATTGATGAAGAAATCCATTTCTTGGTCAACCTCTTCATATTCTTCAATTTCGATATACACCATGCCAACGTTTTCCTCTTGGTAGCTCTCTTTCTCATTGCTCACCAAGGGTATGGGAGGTTGTGCACACTCTTTTATACTTTCAACTCCATGTCCAATGGAAGAGGATTCCATTGTAGAGAGAAATTCATCCATGATTGAATCCATCTCTTGATAAACCTTCAGCATCTCCTAAATTTTCAACCACTTCTTCCTTTTCTTCAATGATTATAGGTTCCTCTAGTTGCTCCAATACAAAATTTGACTCCTCTTTCTCCACCAAATTTTCCAATTTCACCTTCATACTTTGCTCTTCTTTTGACTTTTCACATGTGGTCATGGAAGTACCTTGAGTATTCAAGCATTGGTGGGCTAAAGTGTGCACCACCTTGGTCAAATTGGTCACAGATGAGAATTGTTCATTGCTACCACTTAGTTAACCCTTACTAATTAAAGGGAAGTCAAGTGGATGAATTGCCTTGAGCCACAAGTCCTAGCCAACTCCCAAGGAAAGACTAGATTTAGTGCATTCCAAACCAATTAGCAATCTTTCCAATTATCAATCAACAAAGGAATTAGATGACTCAAGTGTCACTAATTACTCTACCATAGCCAAGAGCCAGCCTTACATTTTTCGGACTGAAATCTAAGTATTTCTCCCGAACCATGGTGAGCCAATGCTTTGGATTCGGGTTCACACTTTGATCATGGTTCCTAGTGATCCATGCGTTTGCATAGAACTCTTGAACCATTAGGATCCCGACTTGTTGAATGGGGTTGGTGAGAACTTCCCAACCTCTCCTTTGGATCTCAAGTCGGATCTCCGGATACTCATTCTTTTTGAGCTTGAAAGGAACCTCAGGGATCACTTTCTTCTTGGCCACAACTTCATAGAAGTGGTCTTGATGGACCTTTGAGATGAATCTCTCCATCTCCCATGACTCAGAGGTGGAAGCAATTGCCTTCCCTTTTCTCTTTCTATAGGTTTCTCTGGCCTTAGGTGCCATTAATGGTTATGGAAAAACAAAAAGCTATGCTTTTTACCACACCAAACTTAAAATGTTTGCTCATCCCCGAGCAAAAGAAGAAAGAAAGAAGAAGAAGAAGAAGAAGAAAATGGAGGAGATGGGGGAAGAAGATGTATTCGGCCAAGGGGAAGAAGAGAGGGTTGTGTTGTGTGAAAATGAAGAAGGAATGAGGGGTTTATATAGGAGTTGGGGAGGGGTTTAGGGTTTGGCCATTAGGGTTGGGTTTGGGAGGGAAAATATTTTGAATTTGAAGGTAGGTGGGGTTTTTGGGGAAGAGAGTCATGAAAAGGTGTGAAGAGGAGAGAAGAAGGGTAGGTGGGGATCCTGTGGGGTCCACAGATCCTAAGGTGTCAAGGGTTTTTCATCCATGCATCTTTTAGACGTGTAAAACAACTTATACATGCAATCCTGGCGTTTAACGCTAGACTGCTGCCTGTTTCTGGCGTTAAACGCCACTTCCATGCTCTGTTCTGGCGTTTAATACTAAGTAGATGCTTGTTTCAGGCGTTAAACGCTAGCTTGGTTCCTGTTTCTGGTGTTAAACGCCAGACAGATGCTTGTTTCTGGCGTTTAAATGTCAGACTGCTCTCCTCCAGGGTGTGCTATTTCTTCTGCTATTTTTCATTTTGTTTTTGATTTTTCAGTAGTTTTTGTGACTTCACATGATCATCAACCTAAGGAAAACAGAAAATAACAATAGAAAATAAATAAATATAATTAGATAAAATTGGGTTGCCTCCCAACAAGCGCTTCTTTAATGTCAATAGCTTGACAGTGAGCTCTCATGGAGCCTCACAGGTGTTCAGAGCATTGTTGGAACCTCCCAACACCAAACTTAGAATTTGAATGTGGGGGTTCAACACCAAACTTAGAGTTTGGTTGTGGCCTCCCAACACAAAACTTAGAGTTTGACTGTGGGGGCTTTGGTTGACTCTGCAGTGAGAGAAGCTTTTCATGCTTCCTCTCCATGGTTACAGAAGGAGATCCTTGAGTTTTAAATACAAGGTTGTCCTCATTCAGTTGAAGGATCAATTCTCCTCTGTCCACATCAATCACAGCTCTTGCTGTGGCTAGGAAGGGTCTTCCAAGGATGATGATTCATCCTCATCCTTCCCAGTATCCAGGATTATGAAATTAGCAGGGATGTAAAGGCCTTCAACCTTTACTAGCACGTCCTCCACTTGTCCATAAGCCTATTTTCTTGAGTTGTCTGCCATCTCTAATGAGATTCTGGCAGCTTGCACCTCAAAGATTCCCAGTTTCTCCATTACAGAGAATGGCATGAGGTTTATCCCTGACCCAAGGTCACATAGAGCCTTCTCAAAGGTCATGGTGCCTATGGTACAAGGTATTAAGAACTTTCCAGGATCCTATTTCTTCTGAGGCAATGTCAGTTGATCCAGATCACTCAGTTCATTGATGAGCAAGGGAGGTTCATCTTCCCAAGTCTCATTACCAAATAATTTGGCATTCAGCTTCATGATTGCACCAAGGTACTTGGCAACTTGCTCTTCAGTAACATCCTCATTCTCTTCAGAAGAAGAATATTCATCAGAGCTCATGAAGGGCATAAGGAGGTTCAATAAAATCTCTATGGTCTCTAGATGAGCCTCAGATTCCTTTGGTTCCTCAAAGGGAAACTCCTTGTTGATCACTGGACGTCCCAGGAGGTCTTCCTCACTGGGATTCACGTCCTCCCCCTCCCCTGTAGGTTTCGCCATGATGGTTAAATCAATGGCCTTGCATTCTCTTTTTGGATTCTCTTCTGTATTGCTTGGGAGAGTACTAAGAGGAGTTTAAGTGACTTTTTTACTCAGCTGGCCCACATGTGCCTCCAAATTTCTAATGGAGGACCTTGTTTCATTCATAAAACTTAAAGTAGCCTTAGATAGATCAGAGACTATATTTGCTAAGCTAGATGGATTCTGCTCAGAATTCTCTGTCTGTTGCTGAGTGGATGATGGAAAAGGCTTGCTATTGCTAAACCTGTTTCTTCCACTATTATTAAAGCCTTGTTGAGGCTTTTGTTGATCCTTCCATGAGAAATTTGGATGATTTCTCCATGAGGGATTATAGGTGTTTCCATAGGGTTCACCCATGTAATTCACCTTTGCTATTGCAGGGTTCTTAGGATCATAAGCTTCTTCT
The DNA here is from genome assembly GCF_000816755.2 of Arachis ipaensis. NCBI lineage: Eukaryota > Viridiplantae > Streptophyta > Magnoliopsida > Fabales > Fabaceae > Arachis > Arachis ipaensis. Next base: position 28,372,511 of record NC_029785.2, read on the forward strand.
TCAGAAGATGCCTCTTTAGTACTGTTGGATGATTCTTTCAATCTATTCAGACTCTGAGAGATCATATTGACTTGCTGAGTCAATATTTTATTCTGAGCCAATATGGCATTCAGAGTATCAATTTCAAGAATTCCCTTCCTCATAGGCGTCCCATTATTCACAGGATTCCTTTCAGAAGTGTACATGAACTGGTTATTTGCAACCATGTCAATGAGTTCTTGAGCTTCTACAGGCGTTTTCTTTAGGTGAATGGATCCACCTGCAGAATGGTCCAGTAACATCTTTGATAACTCAGACAGACCATCATAGAATATATCCAGAATAGTCCATTCTGAAAGCATGTCAGAAGGACACTTTTTGGTGAGCTCCTTGTATCTCTCCCAAGCTTCATAGAGGGATTCTCCTTCTTTCTATCTGAAGGTTTGAACATCCACTCTAAGCTTACTAAGCTTTTGAGGAGGAAAGAACTTGGCTAAGAAAGCCGTGACCAGCTTATCCCAAGAGTTCAGGCTATCCTTAGGTTGAGAGTCCAACCATATTCTAGCTCTGTCTCTTACAGAAAATGGGAAAAGCATAAGCCTGTAGACCTCAGGATCAACCCCATTAGTCTTAACAATATCACAGATCTGCAAGAATTCAGTTAAGAACTGAAAAGGATCTTCAGATGGAAGTCCATGAAATTTGCAATTCTGCTGCATCAGAGAAACTAATTGAGGTTTAAGCTCAAAGTTGTTTGCTCCAATGGCAGGAATTAAGATGCTTCTTCCATGTAAATTGGAATTTGGTGCAGTAAAGTCACCAAGCATCTTCCTTGCATTGTTATTATTTTCGGCCATGTTTTCTTCTTTTTCGAAAATTTCTGTCAGATTTTCTCTAGAGAGTTGTGCTTTGGCTTCCCTTAGCTTCCTCTTCAGAGTCCTTTCAGGTTTAGGATCAGCTTTAACAAGAATGTTCTTATCCTTGTTCCTGCTCATATGAAAAAGAAGAAAACAGAAAAGAAAATATGGAATCCTCTATGTCACAGTATAGAGATTCCTGTATGTGAGTATAAGAATAGAAGAATAAAAGAAGAAAAATTCGAACACCAAGAGGAAGAGAGGGTTCAAATTTTGAGATGAAGAGAAGTGTTAGTAAATAAATAAATAATTAGAAGGAGATGAGAGAGAGGGAATTTCAAAAATTAATTTTTTTAATTTTTAGACACTAAGAATTCAAGAATGCATATGAAAAACAAGAAAAGACACAAAACAAGAAAATATGAAGATCAAACAAGAAGACTGGGCAAGAACGACTTGAAGATCATGAAGAATGCAATGCATGAAATTTTCGAAAATAATTTTTTTAAAAAATTAAAAAGATGCAATTGACACCAAACTTAAAACTTGACTCTAGACTCAAACAAGAAACACAAAATATTTTTTGGTTTTATGATTTTATTAATTTTTTTATTTTTCGAAAATTAATTGGGAAAAACGAAAAAGAAGAAATTATTTTTTGTATTTTTTAAAAAAAAAAGAGTAAAAACAAAAAGGTTAAAATTAAAATAAAATTACCTAATTTGAGCAACAAGATGAACCGTCAGTTGTCCAAACTCGAACAATCCCCGGCAACGGCGCCAAAAACTTGGTGCACGAAATCGTGATTGTTCATTCCTTGGTAACGGCGCTAAAAACTTAATACGCACGTTCATAATTTTAGTTCTTTTTCACAATTTCGATACAACTAACTAGCAAGTGCACTGGGTCGTCCAAGTAATAAACCTTATGTGAGTAAGGGTCGATCCCATGGAGATTGTCGGCTTGAAGCAAGCTATGGTCACCTTGTAAATCTCAGTCAGGTGGATTGAAAAGGTTATAGAGTTTTAATAATTAAAAGATAAATAAAATATAAAATAGGATAGAGATACTTATGTAATTCATTGGTGAGAATTTCAGATAAGTGTATAGAGATGCTTTCGTTCCTCTGAACCTCTGCTTTCTTGCTGTCTTCATCCAATCATTCCTACTCTTTTCCATGGCAAGCTTTATGTAGGGCATCACCGTTGTCAATGGCTACATCACATCCTCTCTGTGAAAATGGTCCAATGCGCTGTCACTGCATGGCTAATCATCTGTCGGTTCTCGATCATACTGGAATAGGATTTACTATCTTTTTGCGTTTGTCACTACGCCCAGCACTCACGAGTTTGAAGCTCGTCACAGCCATCCCTTCCCAGATCCTACTCGGAATACCACAAACAAGGTTTAGACTTTCTGGATCTCAGGAATGGCCATCCATGGGTTCTAACTTATACCACAAAGACTCTAATATCTCGGACTCGGTCCTCTGTATTAGATATCTAAGAGATACTCATTCTAGCTTGTTTGCATGTAGAACGGAAGTGTTTGTCAGGCACGCGTTCATAAGTGAGAATGATGATGAGCGTCACATAATCATCACATTCATCATGTTCTTGGGTGCGAATGAACATCTTAGAATAGGAATAAGCTTGAATTGAATAGAAAAACAATAGTACTTTGCATTAATTCATGAGGAACAGCAGAGCTCCACACCTTAATCTATGGTGTGTAGAAACTCTACCGTTGAAAATTCATAAGTGATAATGGAGTTCATTGGTCTCGGCCCCAGAGGGGGAACCAGAAGAACCAACCTAAAATGATCCGAAGATGTAACTAAAGATGTAAATACAATAGTAAAAAGTCCAATTTATGCTAAACTAGTTACTAGGGTTTACAGAAATGAGTAAATGATGCAGAAATCCACTTTTGGGGCCCACTGGGTGTGCTTGGGCTGAGCATTGAGCTTTACACGTGTAGAGGCTTCTCTTGGAGTTGAACGCCAGTTTGTAACCTGTTTCTGGCATTTAACTCCACTTTGCAACCTGTTTCTGGCATTTAACTCCAGAATGCAGCATAGAACTGGCGTTGAACGCCAGTTTGCATAGTCTAAACTCGAGCGAAATATGGACTATTATATATTTCTGGAAAGCCCTGGATGTCTACACTTTGAGTACAGAGAGGTCAGAATCCAACAGCATCTGTAGTCCTTCTTCAACCTCTGAATCTGATTTTTGCTCAAGTCCCTCAATTTCAGCCAGAAAATACCTGAACAGAAAAATACACAAACTCATAGTAAAGTCCAGAAATATGATTTTTATTTAAAAAATAATAAAAATATTCTAAAAACTAACTAAATTATACTAAAAATTATGTAAAAACAATGCCAAAAAGCGTATAAATTATCCGCTCATCATCTTGCTCCCTAGATCAGGTAATTTTTTTTGTTAAGTTCTTGATTTTGATTTTCTTCTTCTCTATTTTTCGAAAAAAAAACCTCTTTTCAAAAATATTTTTTCTTTTCTTTGTTCAATTTTTGTTCTTATTGAGTCTTTGATTTTTGCAAGAGTATAACTTTCTATTTTTGATTTGAGTCTTTTATTTTTATTTTCTTTTTCTTTATTTTTCGAAAATTTCAAAAAATATTTTTATTTTCTTTGTTTAATTTTTGTTCTTAGTTTAAGTCTTTTATATTTGTTCTTATTGAGTTTCATGTTTTTCATAGGTCTTTCTTTCTAAAAATTTTCAAAAATAGTTTCTTTGGTTAAATCTTGTTTCAATTCTTTAAGTTCGGTGTTTTCTTGTGTTTTTTGAAAATTGCTTTTTAGTTTTCTAAAAATTTTAAATTTGGTGTTCTTTTTATGTTCTTGTGTTCTTTGAGTCTTTAAATTTTGTTCTAAGTGTTCTTAGTTAGTATTCAAAGTGTTCTTGAGTTTTTTATGTGTCTTGATCTTAAAATTTTAAGTTTGGTGTTTCTTTGTGTTTCCCTCCAAAATTTTTGAAAACTAGAGACATTAGATCTAAAAATTTTAAGTTTTGTGTCTTTTGTGTATTTTTCTCTTTCATCATTAAATTCAAAAATAAAAAAATAATATCTTTTCTTATCTTTTACTATGTTTTTTAAATTTTACAAAAAAAAAAATCAGATTTTATTTTTAAAATTTTTATCTTATCTTATCTTAATTTTAAAATTCAAAAATCAAATCTTTCAAAAATAAAAAATCATATCTTTTTCAAAATTCAAAAATTTAAATTTCAAATTTCAAAATCCAAAATTTAAATTTTAAATTTCAATTTTCAAAATTAAATCTTTTTAAAATTGAAATCTTTTTTAAAATTTAAAAATTCAAATTTCAAAATTTAAAATTTGATTTGAAATTAATTCTAATTTCAATTCTTATCTCCTATCCTGTTTTATTTTCAAATCTTTTCATAATTAATTACATATCTTCTCTCTCTTCTTTTTCAAAACTTCCTAAGTGACTCTTCTATCTCTTAATTTTCCGAAAACTTCTCTTCTATCTCTCTTTCTTCTTTTTTGAATTTTATTTCTTTTAAATTAATTAATTTTAATTTTGAATAAAATAAATAATATATATATATATATATTAATTCTTATTCATCTCTTCTACATCTATTTCTTCTTCTATCCCTATTTCTTCTCCCTCTTCTTCTAACTTTCTCTATCACGAACCAAAGTGGGAATGAAGAGTTCAGAAGAACTCTGGGATCTTATACAAGTCCCAATACTGACTTCTATGGAAGAAGCGTCAGCATACCTCAAATCAGAACTAGTAGCTTTGAATTAAACCCTCAACTTATTACTCTAGTGTAACATAACTGCCAGTATTCTGGACTTCCTCAGGAAGAACCTACAAAATTCCTTGTAGATTTCTTAATGATTGCTCACACAGTACACAGTGAGGGAGTTGACCAAGAGGTCTACAGGTTATTGCTCTTTTCTTTTGCTTTAAAGGATCAGGCAAAAAGCTGGTTGGATAACCAGCCTAACACTATTTTAAAAACATGGAAACAGTTAGTGGACAAGTTTTTAAATCATTACTTTTCCCCTAGAAAGATGACTCAGCTGAGGCTGGACATCCAAGGCTTCAAACAAGGAGACAGTGAATCTCTTTATAATGCCTGGGAGAGGTATAAAAATGTTTTCAAAATGGGTACAGTTAGACATCTTCTACTATAGGCTTTCAGACATGGCTAGAATGTCTTTGGACTACTCTGTTTGAGGTTCCATACACATGAGAAGGACCATAGGAGAGGCTCAAGAGCTTATTGAGACAGTTGCCACTAATTAGCATCTATACTCATCTCTTGAGGCCTCTATAAAAAGAGAGGTTAAGGTAGTAGCTGCTGCTTGGCCAGCAAATTCTGGAACTGCAAGAGGCTCTGCGAGAAACTCAGGTTTCTAATAGAAATGTAGAAGCCCAGTTGAGTCAAATAAAGTAGTATTATCTAAGCAGATAACAGATGAATGCCAGGCTATCCAACTGAGGAGTAGGAAAACCTTAAGCACCCAACCTCAGTACAATAAAAATGAAAAGTCCATTGAGGATACCTAAGTCTTTGCACAAAATGACTCTGGGCGTTTAAACGCCCAGAGAGATCCCTCTTGGCGTTGAACACCAAGAAAGGGCAGAGACTGGGCGTTCAAATGCCCAGAGAGGTATCCCTCCTGGCGTTGAACACCAGGAAAGGACAGAGACTGGGCGTTCAAATGCCCAGGGGGTAGCAGCATGGGCGTTGAACGCACAAGCAAGGGAGGTCAGCCATTCAGTGATAACAACCCTCCTAAGCAAGCTAGTAACCCCTATTCCAGCATACAAGGCATTTGGCCTTCATCAAACAAGGTTGATTATTATAAGGCTAAGATGCCATTTCCTTAGAAAGTCTGTCAAGAGGAAAGGGATAAACAGTTTGCCCGCTTTGCGGAGTATCTCAGAATATTAGAAATAAAGATTCTTTTTATAGAAGCTCTTGAATAGATACCGTCTTATGCAACGTTCATGAAGGACATTTTAAGTCATAAGAAGGATTGGAAAGAGACACAAATAGTCCTCCTCACTGAGGAATGCAGTGCAATCATTCAGAATAGCTTACCAGAGAAGCTTAAAGACCCTGGAAGATTTATGATACCTGATGGGAAGCAGAAGCTGGTGAATTAAAAATTTATTAAAATGGTTACGTTGCAAGTATAGTTCTTAACTCATCGAAAATCTGCCTATCAATTTAGAATTAATGGGAAATAGTTAGTGCATAAAAAGATAAGTGAATGCAAGGTGTTTATTGGCATGCTGGCAAAGGGCATGAGTAGCGTAGACCAAGCATTACTTTGTAACAAACCATCATGTTTGTGTTGACAATTGAATTCAATCAATAAAATAATAAGGGAAAGTTGTGAAAAGCAAGCATTGAATAGTATAGTAACATAGGGAAGTGCATAATGCTATATGGGCTTTTTCACAAGCACATGGCATGCATGTTAAACAAGATATAAAAAGTATGAAATTGAACATGCAAGCAATCCCTTAAAAATAATAATAATTGTCAATTAAATTGTAACAAGTCACAAGCATATAATGAGGGATAATGACTCAAAAAAAAATTTCTAACACCATGTAAAAAGGGAAAAGAAGAATAAAGAAAAGAGGAATAATTAAAAGAAGAAGAAAATACATGTAGAACAATAAAAAAAATGATAGAAAAAGAAAGAAGGAAGAAGAAGGTAAAACCTTGTTAATGGAGGAGAGAGAGAGAGAGGGAATGAAAGGTGAGATAGAAGGGGGAAGGGAGAAGGAGGGAAAAGAAAAATTAGGATTTGGAGGAAAGAAAGATAAGATAATTTGGCAACTGAGGTCGAGCTGCGTGGCGCATGCTACGCGACCGCGGAAGGCACGCGTTCGCGTGGGTGTGCATCAGGTAAGATGACGCGATCGCGTCAGTCACGCGATCGCGTGACTCGTGTTGCGCTACTGGCGCGAGTGCAGCCTCGCTCCAGCACAACTCTCTGTTCGATTCATTTTAATTGCCAAAATTGGGTGACACGATCGCGTAGGTCATGCGATCGCGTGAGTGTGCGTCAGAAAATAATTTGACGCGGCCGCGTCGGCGACACGGTCGCGTGACAAGAATTGTGCTTCCAGCACCAATCCCGCACCACTCTCGCACAATATAGCATTGTGCACCCTTTTACGTCAAAAAATCAGGACACGCGGCCGCGTGGGGCATGCGGTCGCGTGGGAGGCTATAATTCCCATGCGACGCAAACGCGTCAGGGACGCGGTCGCGTGGGTCAATTTGTGCCATTGGCACGACTCCAGCGCTCCTCCTGCGTAACTTTCTGTTCATTTTTAATTTTCTTTACTCCCCCTGCCACGCGGACGCGTCGCTAGTGCGAGATCGTGTCGCGCGGCGAAAAAAAAAATTTTTTTTAAGGAAAGATAAAGACATGTAATTGAAAGAGCACGGAAGCACTAATAAAGAGAAGAGTTATCAAAGAAGAAAAACTAAAAGTGAAGAAAAGAACGATCATACCGCGGTGGGTTGTCTCCCACCAAGCACTTTGCTTTTACGTCCGTAAGTTGGACGCTCCAATGGCTCAATCTGCTGCGATGTGGGGATCTTCCAAGCGGAAGATCTCAAGCTCCTTATTTTTCTGCACCTTCTCACCATGGTATAGCTTCAGGCGTTGTCCATTAACCTTAATAAGTTCAGAGCTTGAAGGATGCCTTAGGTGATAAACTCCGTACGATTCTGCCTTCTCTATTCTGTATGGACCTTCCCATTTTGATCTCAACTTACTGGGCATGAGCCTCAGTCGAAATTTGTAAAGGAGAACAAAATCTCCAGGTTGGAACTCTCTCTTCTTGATGTTTTGATCATGCACAGCTTTCATCTTTTCCTTGTATATTCTGGAGTTCTCATAAGCTTCCAGGCGAAGGTTCTCCAGTTCCTGCAGTTGCAACTTTCTTTCAGCTCCAGCATTCTCAATTCCCATGTTGCACTCCTTAACTGCCCAGAAGGCTCTGTGTTCGATTTCAACTGGGAGATGGCAAGCTTTTCCATAAACCAAGCGGAAGGGACTCATCCCAATGGGTGTCTTGTATGCTGTTCTATATGCCCACAGTGCATCTTGTAGTCTAGTGCTCTAGTCTTTTCTATGAGGCTTTACTATCTTCTGCAAGATACGCTTAATTTCTCTGTTTGACACCTCGGCTTGCCCATTACTTTGGGGATGGTAAGCTGTTGCAACTTTATGGATTATCCCATGCTTCTTCATCAATCCTGTTAGTCTCCTTTTACAAAAATGCGTGCCTTGATCGCTCACGATCGCTCGTGGTGATCCAAAGCGGCATATAATATGGTTTCTCACAAAGGAAACAACAGTGTTAGCATCATCAGTGCGGGTAGGAATTGCTTCCACCCATTTGGAAATATAATCCACAGCTAATAATATATAAAAATATCCACTAAAATTTGGAAATGGACCCATGAAGTCAATGCCCCAAACATAAAAAATTTCACAGAAAAGCATATATTGTTGAGGCATCTCATCCCTCTTGGATATGTTACCAAATTTCTGGCATGGGTGACAAGATTTACAAAACTCAGCGGCATCTCTAAAAAGAGTAGGCCACCAGAATCTGCAGTCTAAGATCTTTCTAGCTGTTCTTTGAGGGCCAAAGTGTCCTCCACTCTCAGATGAGTGACAGGCCTCTAAAATGGACTGCAATTCTGATTGAGGTACACAACGTCTAATTATCTGGTCAGCGCCACATCTCCATAAATATGGGTCATCCCATATATAATATTTAGACTCGCTTTTCAGCTTGTCTCTTTGATGTTTAGAAAAATGTGGAGGAAATATGCGGCTAACTAAATAATTAGCAACAGGTGCATACCAAGGGACTACCTCAGATACTGCTTGCAGGTTGTCAAAAGGAAAATTATCATCTATAGGAGTAGAATCATCATTAATATGTTCAAGGCGACTCAAGTGGTTTGCTACTAAATTTTGATTACCACTCCTATCCTTTATTTCTAAATCAAATTCTTGTAACAGCAGTATCTAACGTATAAGTCTTGGTTTGGATTCCTTTTTAGCTAGTAGATACTTTAGAGCTGCATGGTCCGAATACACTACTACTCTAGTACCAAGTAAATAAGCCCGGAATTTATCTAGAGCAAAAACAATAGCAAGTAGCTCTTTCTCGGTAGTAGTATAATTGGACTGGGCAGTGTCTAAAGTCTTAGATGCATAGGCAATAACAAAAGGATCCTTACCTTCACGCTGAGCCGAAATTCTATTATTAGATACCACATGTCCTAATACAATCCCTTGCTTTACCATAAAGTGGTATTTTTCGAAATTCAATACAAGGTTTGTATTAACACATCTATCTAATACTCTAGATAATCCATCTAAGAAGAGGTTAAAAGAATCACCATAAACGCTAAAATCGTCCATAAAAACTTCCATACAGTCCTCAATAAGATCAGAGAAAAGACTCATCATGCACCTTTGGAAGGTGGCTGGTGCATTGCACAAGCCAAAGGGCATTCTCTTATAGGCATAAGTTCCAAAAGGGCATGTAAAAGTAGTATTTTCCTGATCCTCAGGAGCTATATGAATCTGGAAATAACCTGTGTAACCATCTAAAAAGCAATAATGTGATTTACCTGACAGGCGATCCAGCATTTGATCAATGAATGGAGTGGGTAGTGATCCTTACGGGTAGCTTGGTTGAGACGCCTGTAATTAATGCAAACTCTCCAAGCATTCTGAACTCTAGTTGTTATGAGCTCTCCATGCTCATTCTTCACTGTAGTGACTCCAGACTTCTTGGGCACCACTTGTACTGGGCTTACCCATTCACTGTCTGAAATGGGATATATGATACCGGCTTCCAATAGTCTGGTCACTTCCTTTTTGACAACTTCCAAGATGGTAAGCTTGGTTCCTCTTGATTCCTCTCCTGCAGTGTGGTTCCGGACCTCAAGGTGATGCCATTAATGCTCCCTTTGGATTGGATAATGGTTGAGAGGGGATTCCAGTGGTGCTTGAAGGTTGGTTACTGAAATTTTGTGCTGAACCAAGTTGTGTCATAAAAGCTTGCAGAGTAGAGATGAAACCATTCAGACTGGCGTTAATACTGTTCACGATGGTATTTTCCATGGCCAGTTTTCTTCTCTCAAAAGCTTGTAATAAATCTTCATTAGAAGATACAGAAGAATGAGTAAATTGAGAGGTTTGCTGCTGATTGTTCGGTGGTCCTTGGTTTTGCCTCAGGTGTGGTGCTCGGTACGGTTGATTTTGCTGCCTGTTGTTGTTATTATTCCACCTCTGATTTCCCTGATTATCTCTGCCTCCTCTATTATTGTTGTCCCTCCAATGTTGGTTTGAATTGTCCTGCCATCCATGGTTATTATTTCCACTTTGATTGTACCCTTGGTTGGGGCGGTCATAGAAGTTGTGAGTGGATGCCACCATGTTGTCTTCTTGTTGGAGCTGCGGGAATTCATCAGTGTAGTGGCTGTAATCAGCATAAATTCCGCAAATTCTTTGTGGAACTAGTTGTTGGTTTTGCTGCGGTTGAGTTTGCTGAGCTTGTTGATTCAACTGCATTTGTTTCAGCAGGTTGGTCATCTCACAGATGCTTCGATTTAGAGCAGCAGTCTCTATGCCAGAAGATACTTCTGCAACAGCTTTTGAACGGCCTGGCTTCTGTCTGTGATTCCGAGTAGATTCAGCTAAATCACTGATCAATTGCCAAGCTTCATCAGTGGTCTTGTACTTCTTCATAGACCCATTGCTGGCACTTTCCAATGTGGTCTTATCTTGGGGTCTCATACCTTGTGTGATAACCGCTGGATGATGCACTTGAAATGGTTGCATTGTAAAATCAGGAGCTCCTTCCTCCTGAATGGTAACTCTTCTAGCTGCCATGTTTTCTGCACATAAAACAACCGAATCAGTAGAACGGGGGCTGGTTTCTTCCTCAGATTCACTTTCAGATCTGCCCTCAGAGCGGGCTAACCTACGCTGTTCTCGCCTTATTCGTGAAATTGTTCTTTCAATTTCAGGATCAAATATTAGCAAGCGCGGATCAGGAAGTGAACGTGTCATTTGACGGAAGAAACATGCAGCTCATAGTAGCAAAATTAAACAAAATGCAAATAAATAAATTCTAATTAATAAAATTAGCACTCTATTGCAACTCCCCGGCAACGGCGCCAAAAATTGATGGGAAGCAGAAGCTGGTGAATTAAAAATTTATTAAAATGGTTACGTTGTAAGTATAGTTCTTAACTCACCGAAAATCTGCCTATCAATTTAGAATTATGTCACAAAGAGTTTAAATTAAAATTACTGGGAGTTTTAAGTCCCAGGTCGTCTCCCAACGAGTTGTAGAAAAGTGTGCTGTTTTATTAATCAGATGTTCCAAGAAGTTGAGCTAAGTAAATTAGAAATTAAATTGAGGAATTTTAAATAATATAAATAAAGGCCTTGACTGGGAATTGATTGGTTAGAATCTCTATCATTGATGGTGTGATTGTAAGATTAATTCATAATTAATGGTTGTTCTATTTGGTTATCCTTTACTAGGTAAGGGAAAGTCAAACAAGTGGGAATGCCAGATCTGTTCACAAGTTGCAACCCACTTAGTTCAAAGGGATTGGCGTCGGTGACAGGATAGCAATCCAACATTTAACCTAATTACAAATTTTCTTTCAATCCTTCCAACTCAAGAGTTCCTTTTAATCAACTCCCCATCAAGTAAGGGAACTACTCACGCATTGTAAATAAAGAATCCATAGCACATGAAAGGGAATTAAAAGAAGACATGATTATTGGAATTGAAATTGAATTAAAAAGAAATAATACTTGCATTAAATAATCATAAAAGTATCTGAATGACAAAATTGAACACAACAAAGAACATGGAAGATTAGAACCAAGTTAAGAGAACAAACTAGAATGATGAAGTCTTGATGAGGAAATAACTCTTCTCAATGTTCCAATGCTAAGACCAATTGAAAATTAAAATTCTAAAAACTAGAGAGAAAAACCTAAGAGAGTGAAAAACTAGATCTAAAACTACTGAATGAATGTGTGTTGTTTCTGCATATTCTCTGACTTTAGTCTGCTGTTTCGGGCCGAAAATTGGGCCGAAATAAGGTCCAAAATCGCCCCCAACGAATTCTGCAGATTATGCAGATCGCACATGTCACGCGATCACGTCATCCATGCGGACGCGTCGCTTGCGCTTTTTCCTCTCCACGCGTTTGCCTCGTCCACGCTACTGCGTCGCTTGCGCTTTCCAACCCGCGCGGCCGCGCAAGCCATGCAGCCACGTCACTTCTCGTTGGTTATCTCCTCAAATTCTTGTGTTCCTTCCATTTTTGCTAGCTTTCTTTCCAATCTCTAACTCATTCATACCCTATAAAGTCTGAAACACTTAACACACAGATCACGGCATCGAATGGAATAAAGGAGAATTAAAAATAAATAATTAAAGTCTCTAGGAAGCAATTTTCAAACATGTACTGAATTTAGGAAGGAAATCTAAATGCATGCTAAATTGATGAATAAGTGGGTAAGGGTCATGACAAAACCACACAATTAAACACAATATAAACTATAAAATAGTGGTTTATCAATACCATGCACTCTAGGTGATGCTTATACAAGGACAACTCTATGTGACCTTGGAGCAAGCATTAACCTAATACCTGCTTCACTAATAAAGAAGCTTAGTATGACTGCTGAAGTCAAACCAACCCACATGTGCCTTCAACTTGTTGATAGTTCTATTAAGATACCATCAGGAGTAGTTGAAGACATGATTGTCAGGGTTGAACCCTTTGCATTTCCCACTGACTTTGTGGTATTATACATGTGTGGGAACAAGAGTGCATCCCTTATCCTAGGAAGACCTTTCCTAGTTACAGGACAGACCCTCATTGATGTTGAAAAAGGGGAAGTAACCCTAAGAGTCAATGAGAAAAAGTTTGTACTAAATACTGTCAAGGCTATGCAGCATCCAGACATTCCTAAGGAATGCATGAGCATTGACCTCATTGATTCCATGGTGGAAGAGGTCAACATGGCTGAAAGCTTCAAGGAAGGGCTAGATGATATCTTTAATGATACTCAGCCTGATTCAGAGGAACTTATGGAAACCTCTAAGGAAAAGGAGAAGCCTCCTAAGTTTGAGCTTAAGCCATTACCTTCCTCCCAAAATTATGTATTTCTGGGAGAGAGAGATACCTATATTGTGATCATAAGCTCTACACTAGAGCCACAAGAAGAAGAAGCACTAATCCAAGTGCTTAAAACACATATGACCCCCCTTGGGTGGACTATAATTGACCTTAAGGGCATTAGCCCAGCCCGATGCATGCATAAAATCCTGCTGGAGGATAATTCCAAACCAGTGGTGCAACCACAGAGGCGATTGAATCCAACTATGAAGGAAGTAGTATAGAAGGAAGTCACTAAGCTCTATGAGGCTGGGATTATTTACCCCATTTCTGACAGTCTATGGGTGAGCCTTGTCCAGGTTGTTCCTAAGAAGGGAAAAATGTCAGTGGTTCACAATGAAAAGAATGAGTTGATCCTAAAAAGGACAGTTACAGGGTGGCATATGTGCATTGATTACAGAAGACTCAATGAAGCCACCAGGAAAGATCACTTTTCTTTGCCCTTTATTGACCAAATGCTAGAAATATTAGCAGGTTATGTTTTTTATTGTTTTCTGGATGGATATTCCGGGTAAAATCAAATAGCAGTAGATCCACAGGATCAAGAGAAGACAGCATTCATATGTCCATCTGGCGTGTTTGCCTATAGAGGAATGCCATTTGGCCTGTGCAATGCGCCTGCCACCTTTCAGAGATGCATGCTATCCATCTTCTATAATATGGTAGAGAAATTCCTTGAAGTATTCATGGATGACTTCTCTGTATATGGAAACTCATTTAACTCCTGTCTTGATCATCTGACCCTGGTCCTGGAAAGATGCCAAGAAAAAAACCTAGTTCTAAACTGGGAGAAATGCCACTTCATGGTAACTGAAAGCATTGTTCTTGGGTATCGGATCTCAAATAAGGGGATAGAGGTGGATCAAGCTATGGTGGAAGTGATAGAACGCTTGCCTCCACCTACTAGTGTTAAGGCAATCCGAAGTTTCCTAGGACATGCAGGATTTTATAGGCGGTTCATAAAAGATTTTTCAAAAATCGCCAAACTCCTGTGCAATCTCTTGGCCACTGATATTCCATTCATCTTTGACCAAGAATGCCTGCATACTTTTGAAACTCTGAAAGCCATGCTTGTCACTGCTCCTATCATCTCTGCACCCAACTGGGACTTGCCATTTGAGCTAATGTGTGATGCAAGTGATCATGCAATTGGCACAGTCCTAGGTCAGAGACATGACAAGCTTCTGCATGTCATTTATTATGCTAGTCGCATATTAAATGACGCACAGAAAAACTACACTACTACAGAAAAGGAGCTACTTGTAGTGGTTTATGCCATTGAAAAGTTCAGATCCTACCTTGTAGGATCTAAGGTCATTATTTATACTGACCATGCTGCTCTAAAGTATCTACTCACTAAGCAGGAGTCAAAACCCAGACTTATAAGATGGGTATTACTCCTGCAAGAGTTTGATGTAGAAATTAGAGATAGAAAAGAGACAGAAAATTAGGTGGTTGATCACTTGTCCCGGATTGAGCCAGTAGCAAGGACTTCTTCTCCCTCCACTGACATATCTGAATCCTTTCCAGATGAGCAACTCTATGCCATCCGAATAGTATATTGGTTTGCAGACATTGCAAAATACAAGGCTATACGGTTCATTCCCAAGGAGTTTACCAGGCAGCAAGCCCGAAAACTCATGCGTGATGCAAAATATTACCTATGGGATGAGCCATATCTCTTTAAGAGATGCTCGGATGGAATACTCCAACGCTGTGTGTCTGAAGAAGAGACACAAAGAATTCTATGACATTTCCATGGCTCTGACTTTGGAAGACAATTTGAAGGTGAGCAGACAGCCACTATGGTACTCCAAAGTGGCTTTTACTGGCCTACTCTCTTTAAGGTTTCTAGAGAGTGCGTCCATAATTGCGATAGTTACCAAAGAGCTAGCAACCTTCCTCATGGTCACAGCATGCCTCAACAAGGAATCCTAGAGATTGAGTTATTTGACGTATGTGGCATAGATTTCATGGGACCATTCTGCCTTCAAACTCAAACACCTACATCCTTGTGGCAGTAGATTTTGTGTCTAAATGGGTTAAAGCAATAGCAACACCTACCAATGACACCAAAATAGTAATGAAGTTCATTTAAAAGAACATCTTCAGCAGATTTGGTGTCCCTAGGACACTAATCAGTGATGGAGGAGCTCATTTCTGTAACAGACAACTGGATTCTGTCTTAAGCCGTTACGGAGTTCGCCACAAAGTAGCAACACCGTATCATCCCCAAACGAATGGACAAGCTGAAGCCTCAAATAGAGAACTAAAGCGAATCCTAGAGATGACAGTAAGTGCCTCTAGAAAGGATTGGGCTAGAAAGCTTGATGATGCTCTGTGGGCATACAGAACAGCTTTCAAAACCCCTATTGGAACTTCACCATATTAGTTAGTATATGGGAAGTCCTGTCATTTTCCAGTGGAACTAGAACATAAGGCCTATTGGGCTACTAGATTCCTCAAGCTTGATGCTAAAGCAACACGGGAGAAACGACTGCTCCAACTAAATGAGTTGGATGAATTCCGCTTAGATGCATTTGAAAATGCAAAAATCTATAAGGAGAAGGCAAAAAGGAGGGATGATAGAAAGTTAGCTTCCAGAGTCTTTGAACCAGGACAGAAAGCCCTGCTCTTCAACTCAAGGCTTAGATTATTCCCTGGGAAACTCAAATCCCGCTGGAAGGGACCGTATGTGATTACAAGAGTATCACCTTACGGACACATAGAACTTCAAGGAAAAGATCCTGAAACTAGGTTCACTGACAATGGACAGAGGGTTAAGCATTACCTTGAAGGAGATATAGAGCCAGGAGGCTCAACACTGCTACTAAGTTAAGTACAGTGAAGTCTAGCTAAAGACATTAAAGAAGCGCTTGTTGGGAGCCAACACAACCTTACTCAACCATATTTATTTTCTTTCATTTTATTTTTCCTTTTCAGTTGTCAGAGTCATGATCATATGTATCAGTCAAGAGACAGATTTCACAACAGTAAAAACAGAACACTCTGGAAAGACGCCAGCGAGGGAGCAGCCCCTGGGCGTTCAAACGCCAATGCAAAGAAGCAGGAAATCTGAATTTCCTAACCTCTCAGGACCAGTGGGTCCCACAGAAACTCTACTTACCCCACTTTTTCTCCCCCATTGATTATATTTGCTCGAGGACGAGCAAAACTCTTAAGTTTGGTGTTGCAAAAGCCTTGCTTTGTGACTTCTACCACTCTTGAGTATAGAAGAGGAGGATGGAGCAAACCAGAAAGCATGCACATGAACCTGTGCAGCCACCTCAACAAAGATAAATGAGTGAGATTAAAGAGATCAAGCATTACATGGGATCCTCAAGGAGGAGCACTGGCCACCATCATTCTGGTGAATTCGTTCTCTTTTACTCCTTTTCTGTTATTTTTCTATTTTCTGTCTGTTTATTTATCTGCTCTCTTGTTCTAGTTGCATGATCATTTGCATTGATGTTTTAAAGATGTAAAATATTCCATATATCTCTCACCTTGCTTAAATAAAAAAAATTATTTGAAAAGAACTGAGAGATGTATGAATGTCAAGTTTAAAATAAGATTAGTTTAATTAGTTTGATGTGGTGTCATTTGCTTTTGCTTTCTGAATGTATGATTAAATAGTGCATATTTGAAGTTGAAACTTTAGAATGTTGGCTCTTGAGAGAATAAGGAAAAAGGAAAAATATTATTGATAATCTAAAAAAATCTAAAAATTGATTCTTGAAGTAAGAAAAAGTAGCAAAAAGAAAAAGGAAAAGCATGTTGCAAAAGAAAAAAAATATATATATGCATGCAAGAAAGAAAAAAGTGGCGAAAAAGAAAAAAAATAAAAAGCAGAAAAATCCATTACTACCCAAAAATGTAGAAAAATGAGGGCAGATTGAAAAAGCTAGTAACCCTTTAAACCAAAAGGAAAGGGTAAAAGGGCCCAAGGCTTTGAGCATCAGTGGTTAGGAGGGCCCAAAGGAATAAAATCTTGGCCTAAGCGGCTAAACCAAGCTGTCCCTAACCATGTGCTTGTGGCGTGAAGGTGTCAAGTGAAAAGCTTGAGACTGAGCGGTTAAAGTCGTGGTCCAAAGCAAAAAGAGTGTGCTTAAGAACTCTGGACACCTCTATCTGGGGACTCTAGCAAAGCTGAGTAACAATCTGAAAAAGGTTCACCCAGCTAAAGTGTCTGTGGCATGAATGTATCCGGTGGTAATACTGGAAAATAGAGTGCTTAGGGTCACAGCCAAGACTCAGAAAGCTATGTTCAAGAATCAAAATAAGCTTAACTAGGAAATTCAATAATATCATCTGGATTCTAAGTTCCTAAGGATGCCAACATCTCTGAGTTTCAATGGATAGTGAGATGCCAAAACTATTCAGAAGCAAAAAGTTACTAATTCCCGCTCATCTAATTGTAACTAAGCTTCATTTGAAACTTAGAAATTTATTGTATGTTAATTTTCCTTTTATTCTACTGTGCTTTTAGATGCTTGGGGACAAGCAACGATTTAAGTTTGGTGTTGTGATGAGTAGATATTTTATACGCTTTTTAGCATCACTTTCATATAGTTTTTAGTAGTTTTTATTAAGTTTTTATAGGTTTTAGTGTTAAATTCACATTTTTGGATTCTACTATGAGTTTTTGTATTTTTGGACAATTTCAGGTAATTTCTAACTGAAATTGAGGAGATGGAGCAGAAGTCTGATTCAGAGACAGAGAAAGCACTGCAGATGCTGTCCAGATCTGACCTGTGTGCATTCAGAAGAGCTTTTCTAGAGCTACAGATATCCAAATGGAGCGTTCTTAATGGCTATGGAAATCTGACTTCCAGATCTTTCCAGAAATGTATAATAGTCTATACTTTGCTTCGGATTAGAAGGCCCAAAACTGGCGTTCAACGCCAACCATCTGACCAGTTCTGGCGTCCAGCGCCAGAAAGGGATTCCAAGCTGGAGTCAAACACCCAAAAAGGTCCCAGGACTGGAGTTTAACGCCAAAGGAAGCCTAAGCACGTGGATTTCATCAAAGCTCAGCCCAAACACTCACAAAGTGGGCTCCAGAAGTGGATTTTAGCACTAGATAGACTATTTTACCCTTACTAGTTACTAGTTTAGTATTTAAAGTGTATTTTACATAATCATTCGAACATATCATACACCATACACGTTTTTGCCATTGTTTTCACATCAGTATAAGTTTCTAAACCTCCTAGGTTGAGAGAAGGAGCCTTGCTGAGACCTATGAATTAATAAAAGTATTATTGTTTCTTTTTTATCCATGTTTCATTAATTTTAAGATGTATATTTGTACTTCATCGTGGTGAATAGGATGATCTAACCAATTAGCTCTGTTCATTACATTAAGACGAATGTGCCTGACAAACACCTATGTCTACTTGGGTCAGAACGCGTCTTTCACCGGACAAGGACGACCAACAACTTGAATATACATCCCTCAGACGGCTAATCCACGACTTCGTTGGGGACTTCTCGAGACATCAGTTCAGCCAATTTCCAGAGAGATTATGGTCTCTGTGGTAGAGGCTAGAACCCAAAGATACAACATTCTCTGATCCGGAAGATCCGACCTTGTCTGTGGTGTTTTGAGAAGGATCATGAAGGAGAATGGACTGTACGCGCTTCACCCTCAAGTAGAGATGGATCCACACTAAACCTGGGGTTCAGATTCGGAGGAGTATTGGCAGCTGCTCAAACCAGTGTCAATCACACACAGCCTGCCATTGAAGAAATCACTCACAAGCAAAGAGAGTAGTGGTACCAGAGTTAATTCAGAAAGACAAAGCAACTCCAACTCTCAACTCTATTCCTAACAATATTTTCTACCCCTTTTGCTTTATTCTATTCAAGGTTTAACATACATTACTCTTAAGACCTGCAAGATACATAGCTTGCTTTAAGCCACAATCCTCGTGGGATCGACCCTGACTCGCTCAGGTATTACTTGGATGACCTAGTGCACTTGCTGGTACTGCTGTACGGAAGTGTGGGGTTTGCGTACACACACCACCCATGCATACGCGTGGGAGGGAATTCTGCCAGGCGACGCATATACGTCACCCACACATACGCGAGATAAGCGGCACGTGACCAACTTAAAGGCAATACGTTGGGGGCGATTTCTGAGCCATCTAGGCCCAAATCTAACTCACTTATGATGCTATTGAACAAACCCAAGGATTGAAGGGGGAATGAACCAAGTAGTCATAGTTTAGTTTTTACCATGCTTTAGGATAGGTTTCTAGAGAGAGAAGCTCTCTCTTCTCTCTAGAATTACGTTAGGTTTAGGTTAGAATTCTCTTAGATCTAGGGTTTAATTCTTGCTTTTGTTTAGTTTTTCCTTTTAATTTCTTATTATTACAACTATGCTCTTCTAGTTTTACTTGTCATTCCCTTTATTTTGTTACTTTTATGATTATGAATTCTTGTTGATTCTACTTTCATTTAATGCAATTTCATGTTTTATTTTTTTTATTGTTTAATTAAATTCTTATTGTTATTTTCTTGCATTGGGTAGTTGTAGATTTTATATTCTTGCAATTTTACTATGCTTTTCTTTTATGCCTTCCAAGTTTTTGATAAAATGCTTGGTTGGTTTTTAGAGTAGATTTTAATACTCTTGGCTTGTGATTGAGGACTTAGGTCCCTTGAGATTATTGATGTCCAGTTCCATTGGTGATTTAAGGTTGTTAATTGATTCTAGGACCAATTATGTCCACTTGACTTTTCTTCAATTGTTAGAAGATGATTAAGTAGAATTAATCCTTTGTAATCACCATGTTGTGGTCAATAATCCAAGATAGGATACCTTGACTCTTGATCCTTTCCAAGACCCATTTTAGTTGTTAGTTTTACTTTCTTGAAATTTATATTTTCTTGTTATCAAACCCAAAACCCAAAAATATATTATCATAACCAATAATATGCACACTTCTCTGCAATTCCTTGAGAGACGACCCGAGATTTAAATACTTCAGTTATTTTTATTGGGGTTTGTACTTGTGACAAAAAAATTAAACTTTGATTGAGGATTGATTGTTGGTTTGAAACTATGCTTGCAACGAAATTATTTTGTGAACATTCCTAATCGACGATAATCCTACACCACAAGACTTTTGTTAGTTATTGTGTATTTGTGTTCTATGATTTTAATGTTATGACTTTGTGAAATAGTATGACAGGTTTTTGTTTGAATATATTGAAAAAATCAAACAAACCGAACCAAATCAAACTGATTTCAATTGGTTTGATTTGATTCCGATGGTCTCGATAAAAAAAATCGAACCAAAATGAACTGCAGTTTAATTAAATGATTGGATCGGACAACTTTTTCTTAAAAAATCGAAGGAAACCGCACCGTGAACGCCCGTAGGTATATACAACATTAGTTTTGTCAGCATTCACAAAGTTTATAAGGCCCAATTTGGGTAAATAATTTAAATAAGTTCTTTTGAAAAAAGAGCTTAAAGCATAAGAACTTTTATTAATAGCAGCTTATAAATAAGTTATTTTGTGTTTGAATTTTTAGTTATAAAAGTACTTATTTTAAAGTTGTAGCGTTTGGATAAATAACTCAAAAATAATTTTTTTTACAGAAGAGAATGAATATTAAAATAACTATGATAACAAATACTTTCCAATATTGAATGTTAATTTTACATAACCTAATAATTGATATTGTGTATGATATGGTAGGTGAAAATAAAAAATAAATATAAAATGTGTGTCAATGTATATTTTATTGCTGTTTTTTATTTTTTTTACTCCTATTATAACTCCCTTCTCCTTTATTGAGGTCAAGAATTTGCTATAATTAACTATGAAAATAATATCAAGCTATATAAAAAAAATAAAATTAAAACTAAAATTTCATACCACAATTAAATACAAATTTAATAATAAAAAATAGAGTGATAAAATGATAAAAAAATATTTAGAAGGAATATATGCAGTAAGTTATTCAGATGCAATATTGTCTGAAAATGGTAGTGGAGGATCAATACTTCCATCAGATGAATCATTACATGAAAAAGGGGAGGTTTGGAACATTGTGTGAGAATGCCAGTACTTCTAGCAGACCTTGCGTGAAAATGGTGGTGATGAAGGGTCAGTATTTTTCACAGAGTCAAAAAGGAAAGTAGATTTTTTTTGTTTTGAAATTAAATTTTTTTTAAAGAAGTAATAGAATAACTTATCGAGAAGCAGATAAGTCATATATTTCTATTTTTTTGAAAAGCAGTAAATTAACTTTTCGGAAAGGTAAAAGCTTTTTCTAAAATGGTGCCAAACACGCATATTGTGACTTCTCATAATCCAAAAGTCAAAAAAAAGTAGCTTCTGCTACTTCCCAAACGGGCTCTAAATACAAATAGTTATTTTTTCTATTGAAAGATATTATATTTATTTGTCATTATTAATATTTATGGAAAAATAATCAAAATGGCTTTTAAATTTTATTCGTTAGATAAATTAATATTTTGACTTTACTTTATTCCTTACTCGATTTTATTCATTCAAATGCTATTCATTATCAAAGTAGTCTTCTAAAATTTTCAACGTTAATTATATTTTTTCCTATTCGATAAGTTTAAATATAACTGTAGTTTTGGGAGGTTTAAAATTCTACAAATATAAACGAATGAAAAATAATAAAATATAGACAGAAAATAATCGAGTAAAAACAAACATGATTAAAGTTAAAAAATTTGGAGAACTCATTTAATTTAACGAAAATTTGATGACTAATATGACAAATAAAATTTAAATAATCATTTTGACTTATTGCTGTATATTTATGTGTTTGAAGTAACCAAATGTTATTTACAGTGTGGTACCTATAAAACACATTGAATTTGGATTTTATATAGCATCATGCCAATCAAATATTCTATCATTTTGAAATCATGTTTTGCTGTCTCTTTGCAAAATACCTACGGATAAGTTTTAAGGAAGGCATTCTGAAATAACTAAGGTTCTGAAAAATTGAATCAGTCATTGAATCGCTTTAGTTATTGGTTTATTGATTTATAGGTTCAACCGGTTCGATCTTAATA
>NC_029785.2:28394714-28402874 GCF_000816755.2 Arachis ipaensis
AAAATTGTTTTATAATAAAATAATAAATAAAATATAAATAAACACATTAAAGCATAATTATAGTCTAATATAAATCTTAAAATATCATTCAAATTAAAAATACTAAATAAAGCAGAATGTTATGATCTCATTTAAATACATACTCAAAAGTCAAATAACAAAAACAACCAATCAAACATAAACATAAGATGCCAACATCCAACTGATTCAAGTTTGTCATCAATTATCAAAATCCGCCATAACTTGTTGTAGATTTGCTTCGTTGATATCATCACCTTCATGTCCACTACCTATCTTCGCCAAATACTTTTTCATTCTATTAATTCCCCTGCCCCCAAAAGTACTCAAACAAAATAAGCATTGGTAATGTGGTTTTCCGTTTATATTTTGTAAAGTAACATATCTCCAAGCAGGATCAGTTTTTTCCCGAACATTAGAAGTATATGATTGACTTTCGTTAGATCTGAGAGGAAGAGAAGGTTCATTCGAAGCCAAGTTATTCTCAACATTATTATTCCTAGGAAGTTCTTGGTTGATACTCTCATCCATACCTAAACATTACCAACAATCCAATAACAATACAATCCAATCCAATTACAATATCACAACAACCCACTCCAACCCAATAATTCAGTAGTTCACAATTCACACCTTAAATAACAAATTACCAATAATTATTCACAATTATTCCACAAAGTTCACAGTTCTGAATCAGTAACTACTAATTTCAGTAGAAACAGGCAAACAATTATTCAATCAATTATTCAATCACTATATCACTATATCAGTTCACACTTCACAGTTCACAAAAAAATAATTACTCAATCATTATATCACCATATCAGTTCACAGTTGAATGACTTGAATTAGAGTTCACAAAACCTCACTATATCAGTAAATCACATATCAGATATCACTATATCAGAGTTCATAGAACCTCACAGAATCAAACAATTATTCAATCATGAATTTGAAGTTAATAAAAAAAATTACCTAGAGAGCATGGGGCTACTCGCACACGCGCAGTTTAAAATTCCATGCCACGCGTACGCGTGGACGTATGTTCTTAAAAAAAACACCAGATCACCCAAAAAGCTATATAAACCTGTAGTATTCACCTGCATAATACATGATTCACACCAAAACTTCCAGTGTGCATAACTTAATCATTTTAAATCGTTTTTCTTCCGTTCTTCGAACGGCGTAAACTTTACGAACCCAATTTTCATTTAAAATAAGTTGGAAACAAACTAAGGGTTTGGAAGCCAAGTTATGCCTCGCCAAACTTTTAAAACCTCATTTTCAATCATGACAAATCCTATGCCAATAAACCAAACCTGCACTTTCCAACACTTCTTCATTAACACATCAACCATCATAAAAATTATATCTCATACCAACAATAATGCTCATACATTTCCTCAAAATCCACCATTTAAACTAGAAGTCCCAAATTAAAAATTTATTTGCTTATATCCTCAATTAATTAACAACAATCCATCAATCATCATCAACCAACCAACAAGCAACAAACCACAATAATTCATCAAATCACCAAATCAAACATATCCATCATTAAGATACTACACATTAAATACACACCTGCATTTCAACTTATCCTATGGTCATCTAGCCAAAGGTTTTACAAAATATTATATATTAAATGCGCGAAACCTAAACCATACCTTGGCCGATTACCATGTTTAGTCCAAGGCAGCCTCTCAAGCCACACACGCAGCCTCACAAGTTTTAAGAATCACCAAAACCTCAGCACCAATCCTCCACCAAGCCTCCAAATGTCCACAATTCAATTACAATGCATATAAAAATTCAGAATTCACATAATAAAATCAAGAATTGGCTAAGGTTTGTGATCCTTATCGTCCCCACGAACAAAACAACTCAAGTCCGACAAGCTCCGCAAGCTAAATCGAACCTACAATACCAAATTCGACAAAATCTCATTACAAGAGATCAATTTCAAAAATAAAAAGGGGGTAGAGAATCTGAGATGGGATTGTGGCTTACCCGTGAAATTGATCTGATAGAAACGTAGAGCTCGACGCGCTGAACGTGTGGCCACAAACGGTGCAGCAATCGGAGCTCGAACGAAGGAGTTATGGTGGTTTATGGTAATGGTGAGGGTTAGGAAGCTCTCCCCTCCCCCAAAGCTATTTAGTGTGTTTTGTTGCTGAATGGGGAAGGAGATGGCTTTTGTCCATTTAAGTGATTGGGTCCGGTTGGGCCCACGGGCCCGGTTCAACCGATTCGGCCATCCGGCCCAATCTTGGGCTAAATTTTTTGAAATTAGTGTCAAAATTCTCGTTTTGAAGAGCTCTATCCTATTTTAATATTAGATTTACATTTCTAATTTTCCTAATTAAAATTTAATTTATTGACTAATTATTTACTAATTTTAGCAGGGTTTACATCCTACCCACCTAATCAAGAATTTTGTCCTCAAAATTCAGAGTTAGTTACCTGAAAAATGGTGTGGGTAGTCCTTCTGCATGTCTGACTCAAGCTCCCAGGTATGCTCTTCAATACCAGCCCGACTCCACGCTACTTTTACCAAAGAAACCTCTTTTCAGCGTAAACGCTTGATGCTAGTGTCATCAATCCTTACTGGAGTTACCAGAAGCGTCAGATCTTCTCTCACTTGAACCGATTCTGGTTCTAGGACATGACTTGGATCAAAAGTGTATTTACAAAGCTACGATACGTAAAACACATCATGCAAGTTCAAAAGATGTGGTGGTAAAGCGATCCTATACGCCACTAGTCCAATTTTCTTAAGGATCTCAAATGGTCCAATGTAACCGGGATTTAACTTTTTAGTCTTAATGGATCTCCCTATTCCGGTGGTTGGAGTAACCTTCAGGAAGACATGTTCTCCTTCTTCAAACTCCAAAGGCTTCCGCCTTTGGTTAGAATAGCTCTTCTGAAGGCTTTGAGCTATAAGCATTCGGCTACAGATTTTCTTTATTTGCTCAGTGGTTTCAGCTATCATTTCAGGTCCTAACAAGCTCCGTTCCCCGGCTTCATACCAACATAGCGGAGATTGGCATTTCCTTCCGTACAAAGCTTCATACGGAGTCATTCCAATGCTCGCATGGTAGCTGTTGTTATAAGCAAACTCCACTAGAGGCATATATCAATCGCAGCTCGTCGGCTGGTCCAAAACACAAGCTCTTAGTATATCTTTCAAGGTTTGGATCGTTCTTTCTGATTGGCTATCCGTCTGAGGATGATATACAGTGCTTAGGCTCAATTGAGTGCCAAATGCTCGCTGAAAGGCTCCCCAGAACCGTGAGGTTTAGCGAGGATCTCTATCGGATACAATGGTGGAAGGTATGCCATGTAACCTCACAATTTCCTTAATGTATAGCCGCGCTAACTCCTCCATTGTGCAACTTATCCAAATGGGGAGAATGTGAGTCGACTTGGTCAGTTGATCCACAACTACCCATATGGCATCACAACCCGTTCAAGTTTTCAGTAAACCCAACACAAAGTCCATTGTAATTTTCTCCCATTTCCACTGTGGAATCTCTAAAGGTTGAAGGGTTCCTGATGGACTCTCGTGTTCAATTTTAAATTTCTGGAAAGTTAGGCACTTGGAAACGTGAAACGCCACATCATTTTTCATTCCTGGCCACCAAAACATTGTATTTAGATCTTGATACATCTTGGTGCTTCTCGGATGGATTGAGAACCCGCTCTTATGAGCTTCCTCCAAGATGCTTGATGAGCGGATATTTTATACGCTTTTTGGGGTTAATTTCATATAGATTTTAGTATGTTTTAGTTGGTTTTTAGTTTATTTTCATTAGTTTCTAGGCAAAATCCACATTTCTAGACTCTACTATGAGTTTGTGTATTTTTCTGTAATTTCAGCTATTTTCTGGCTGAAATTGAGGGAGCTGAGCAAAAATCTGATTCAGGCTGAAAAAGGACTACTGATGCTGTTGGATTCTGACCTCCCTACACTCAAAATGGATTTTCTGGAGCTACAGAACTCCAAATGGCGTGACTCCAATTGCGTTAAACAGTAGACATCCAGGGCTTTCCAGCAATATATAATAGTCCATACTTTGCTCAAGGATAGACGATGTAAACTGGCGTTCAACGCCAGCTCTCTGCCCAATTCTGGCGTCCAGCGCCAGAAACACGTTGCAAGTTGGAGTTCAACGCCAGAAAAGGATCCAAAGCTGGCGTTGAACGCCCAAAACAGCCCCAGGCACGTGAGAAGCTTTAGTCTCAGCCCCAGCACACACCAAGTGAGCCCCAGAAGTGGATTTTTGCACTATCTGTTATAGTTTACTCATTTTCTGTAAACCTAGGTTACTAGTTTAGTATTTAAACAACTTTTAGAGATTTATTTTGTATCTCATGACATTTTTTAGATAAAAAATTTATACTCTTTAACGGCATGAGTCTCTAAACTCCATTGTTGGGGGTGAGGAGCTCTGCTGTGTCTCGATGAATTAATGCAAGTATTTCTATTTTCCATTCAAACATGCGTGTTCCTATCTAAGATATCCATTCGCGCCTAACTATGGAGAAGGTGATGATCAGTGACACTCATCACCTTCCTCAATCCATGAACGTGTGTCTGACAATCACTTCCATTCTACATTAGATTGAATGAATATCTCTTAGATTCCCTAATCAGAATCTCCGTGGTATAAGCTAGATTGATAGTGGCATTCATGAGAATCCGGAAAGTCTAAACCTTGTCTGTGGTATTCCGAGTAGGATTCTGGGATTGGATGGCTGTGACGAACTTCAAACTCGCGAGTGCTGGGCGTAGTGACAGACGCAAAAGGATAGTAAATCCTATTCCGGTACGACTGAGAACCTGCAGATGATTAGCCGTGGCGGTGACAGTGCACCTGGACCCTTTTCACTGGAAGGATGGATGGTGGCCATTGACAACAGTGATCCACCTACACACAGCTTGCCATAGGAGGACGTGCGTGCATGAATCAGAGGACAGAGGAAAGCAGAGATTCTGAAGACAAAGCATCTCCAAAACTCCAACATATTATCCATTACTGCATAACAAGTAACCTTTAATCCATACTCTCTTGTTTATTCACAACTCAACTGATAAATATAATTGACTTCCTGACTAAGAATTGCAAGATAACCATAGACTGCTTCAAACCAACAATCTCCGTGGGATTCGACCCTTACTCACGTAAGGAATTACTTGGACGACCCAGTGCACTTGCTGGTTAGTGGTACGAGTGTGAAAAGTGTGATTCACAATTCGTGCACCAAGTTTTTGGCGCCGTTGCCGGGGATTGTTCGTGTTTGAACAACTGACGGTTTTTTTTGTTGCTTAGATTAGGAAAATTTTTCTTTTTGGTTTAGAGTCTCTTATTATTGTTCTTGGTTAAAATTTTATACTTCTTCAAAACAAGTGTTACATTTACTGCTCAATTGGCTAGAGCGTTGGTCTAAGTCCGTGGCAGTTTGGTATACTCTTTTTAAAAATCTTTTTCAAAAATAATAATTTCTCTATTAAATTTTGTGCCAAACTTTAAGTTTGGTGTTTTCTTGGTGTTTTCCCTCCAAAATTTTCAAAAACAAGGAGCATCAGATCTAAAAATCCTAAATCTTGTGCCATCTTATTGTTTTTCTATCTCCTCTTTAAATTCAAAAATATCTTTTCTCTCTATTTTAAAGCAAATTTTCAAAATTTACCTTTAAAAATTCAGATTTTTTTTTTAAAATTTAAAACCTTTTTCAAAAATTATCATATCCTTTTTAAAACTTCCTAACCACTTTCTCTCTCCTCATTTTTTCGAAAATTTTCAACCATTTATTTTATTTTATTTTAATTTATTTCATTTTCGAATTAAATAAATAAATAAATAAATAAAAATAAATTTTTTTATTTGACATCATCTCCCTTTCTCCATTATGGATCTAAGTGGAACTGAACAGTCCAGGAGGACTCTGGGGTCATATGCTAACCCCTCTACTGCTTCATATGGGAGTAGTATCTGCATACCCTCTATTGGAGTCAGTAGCTTTGAGTTGAATCCTCAGCTCATTATCATGGTGCAGCAAAGTTGCCAGTATTCCGGTCTTCCACAGAAAGAACCTACAGAGTTTCTGGCATAATTTTTACAAATTGCTGACACAGTACATGATAAGAAAATAGATCAGGATGTCTACAGACTATTACTGTTTCCATTTGCTGTAAAAGATCAAGCTAAGAGGTGGTTAAATAACCAATTTAAGGCCAGCATAAGGACATGGAAACAGCTGACAGAAAAATTCATGAATCAATACTTCCCCCAAAACGGATGACACAGCTAAGGCTGGACATCCAAGGCTTCAAACAAGGAGATAAGGAATCTCTTTATGATGCCTAACCACCCAAAATTCACCTTAGGATAGTAAGAGCCCAGGGAAAAGTAATTTTGGCGTTAAAACGCCAGCAATCTGGAAGGCTGACGCTGAACGCCCATACCATGCCCCAAGACTGGCGTTCAACGCCAGTAACAAGCAAGGACTGGCGTTCAACGCCAGAAACAAGCAAGGATCTGGCGTTGAACGCCCAAAATGGGCACAGTTCTGGCGTTCAGACGCCAGGAACAGACAAGGAGTTGGCGTCTAACGTCACTCCAGCTTCTAACTCTGGCACTCAATTGCCAGTGAGGGATCAGACACACACAAGTGCTGATGACAACCCCTCTAAAAAGGCTTCTTCAACCACTTCTGTAGGCAATAAACCTACAGCAACTAAGGTTGAGGAATATAAAGTCAAGATACCTTATCCTCAAAAACTCCAGAAAGAGGAGCAGGATAAGCAATTTGCTCGCTTTGCAGATTATCTCAGGACTCTTGAAATAAAGATTCCATTTGCAGAGGCACTTGAGCAAATACCTTCTTATGCCAAGTTCATGAAAGAGGTCCTGAGTCATAAAAAGGATTGAAGAGAAACAGAAAGAGTTCTCCTCACTGAAGAATGCAGTGCAGTCATTTTAAAAAGCTTTCCTGAAAAGCTTAAAGACCCTGGGAGTTTTCTGATACCATGCATATTAGAAGGTAATTGCACCAAGACAGCTTTATGCGATCTTGGGGCAAGCATCAACCTAATACCTGCATCCACTATCAGAAAGCTTGGCTTAACTGAAGAAGTTAAACCAACCCAGATATGTCTTCAACTTGCTGATGGCTCCATTAAATACCCATCAGGCGTGATTGAAGATATGATTGTCAGAGTTGGGCCATTCGCCTTTCCCGCTGACTTTGTAGTGCTGGAAATGGAGGAGCACAAGAGTGCTACTCTCATTCTAGGAAGACCCTTCCTAGCAACTGGACGAACCCTCATTGATGTCCAACAAGGAGAAATAACCCTGAGAGTCAATGATGATGAGTTCAAATTAAACAGCAACTGGATCATTGATGTCCAACAAGGAGAAATAACCCTGAGAGTCAATGATGATGAGTTTAAGTTGAATGCTGTCAAAGCCATGCAGCATCCAGACACATCAAAAGACTGCATGAAAGTTGATCTTATTGACTCTTTGGTAGAAGAGATCAACATGGTTGAGAGTCTCGAATCAGAGTTGGAAGACATCTTTAAAGATGTTCAGCCTGATTTGGAGGATTCAGAGGAGATGAAAGAGCCTCTGAAATTTCCTCTGGAAGAGGAAAAACCTCCTAAACCCGAGCTCAAACCATTACTACCATCTCTGAAATATGTATTTCTGGGAGAAGGTAACACTTTTCCAGTGATCATAAGCTCTGCTTTAAATCCACAGGAAGAGGAAGCACTTATTCAAGTGCTAAGGACACACAAGACAGCTCTTGGGTGGTCCATAGGTGACCTTAAGGGCATAAGCCCAGCTAGATGCATGCACAAAATCTTATTGGAAGATAATGCTAAACTAGTGGTTCAACCACAGAGGCGGCTAAATCCAGCCATGAAGGAAGTGGTGGAGAAAGAGGTCACCAAATTACTAGAGGCTGGGATTATTTATCCTATTTCTGATAGCCCCTGGGTGAGCCTTGTCCAAGTCGTCCCAAAAAAGGGAGGCATGACAGTGATTCATAATGAAAAAATTAACTGGTTCCTACAAGAATAGTTACAGGGTGGCGCATGTGTATTGACTACAGAAGGCTCAATACAGCCACCAG
>NC_029785.2:28402892-28420886 GCF_000816755.2 Arachis ipaensis
CTGACATGCCATTTGTGTTTGACACAGAGTGCCTGCAGGCATTTGAAACGCTGAAGGCTAAGCTGGTCACAGCACCAGTTATTTCTGCACCAGACTGGACATTACCATTTGAGATAATGTGTGATGCCAGTGATCACGCCATTGGTGCAGTATTGGGACAGAGGCATGACAAGCTTCTGCAAGTCATTTATTATGCTAGTCACGTTTTAAATGATGCCCAGAAAAATTACACAACCACAGAAAAAGAATTACTTGCAGTGGTTTATGCCATTGACAAGTTCAGATCATACTTAGTAGGATCAAAAGTGATTGTGTATATTAACCATGCTGCTCTTAAATATCTACTCACAAAGCAGGATTCAAAACCCAGGCTCATCAGATGGGTGTTGCTTCTGCAAGAGTTTGATATAGAAATAAGAGACAGAAAATGGACAGAGAACCAAGTGGCTGATCATCTGTCCCGGATAGAGCCAGTAGAAGGGACGTCCCTCCCCTCTCTTGAGATATCTGAGACTTTTCCGGATGAGCATTTATTTGCCATCCAGGAAACACCATGGTTTGCCGATATTGCAAACTATAAAGCTGCAAGATTCATACCCAAGGAGTACAACAGGCAACAAAAGAAAAAATTAATCACTGATGCAAAGTACTACTTGTGGGATGAACCCTATCTCTTTAAGAGATGTGCAGACGGAATAATCCGTAAGTGTGTTCCTAGAGAAGAAGCACAGAGGATCCTATGGCATTGCCATGGATCTCAATATGGAGGCCATTTCGGGGGTGAGCGAACAGCCACCAAGGTCCTCCAATGTGGCTTCTATTGGCCCACACTCTATAGAGATTTCCGAGAGTTTGTATGTAACTGTGACAGTTGTCAAAGAGCTGGTAATCTGCCCCATGGTTACGCCATGCCTCAACAAGGAATCTTGGAGATTGAGTTGTTTGACGTATGGGGAATTGACTTCATGGGACCTTTCCCACCATCATTCTCAAACACTTATATTCTGGTGGCAGTTGACTATGTATCAAAATGGGTTGAGGCCATTGCCACACCCACCAATGATACTAAAACAGTGCTAAAGTTCCTCCAGAAACATATCTTTAGCAGGTTTGGTATCCCTAGAGTACTGATCAGTGATGGGGGCACTCACTTCTGCAAAAAATAGCTTTACTCTGCCATGGTTCGGTATGGGATTCGCCATAAGGTAGCTGATGAGCGGATAATTTATACGCTTTTTGGCAATGTTTTTAGTATATTTTTAGTAGGATCTAGTTACTTTTAGGGATGTTTTCATTAGTTTTTATGTTAAATTCACATTTCTGGACTTTACTACGAGTTTGTGTGTTTTTCTGTGATTTCAGGTATTTTCTGACTGAAATTGAGGGACTTGAGCAAAAATCATATTCAGAGGTTGAAGAAGGACTGCTGATGCTGTTGGATTCTAACCTCTCTTCACTAAAAGTGGATTTTCTGGAGCTACAGAACTCCAAATGGCGCACTTTTAATTGCGTTGGAAAGTATACATCCAGGGCTTTCCAGTAATATATAATAGTCCATACTTTGGCCAAGTTTAGATGACACAAACTGGCATTCAACGCCAGTTCTCTGCCCAATTCTGGCGTCCAGCGCCAGAAAAGGATCCAAAACCAGACTTGAACGCCCAAATTGGCACAAATGCTGGCGTTCAACTCCAAGAAGGACCTCTACACGTGCAACACTCAAGCTCAGCCCAAGCACACACCAAGTGGGCCCCGGAAGTGGATTTATGCATCAATTACTTATTTCTGTAAACTCTAGTGACTAGTTTATTATAAATAAGACCTCTTACTATTGTATTAGATATCCTGGATTGTATTCTGATCCTTTGATCACGTTTTAGGGGGCTAGCCATTTGGCCATGCCTGGACCTTTCACTTATGTAATTTTAACAGTAGAGTTTCTACACTCCATAGATTAAGGTGTGGAGCTCTGCTGTTCCTCAAGGATTAATGCAAAGTACTACTGTTTTCTATTCAATTCATCTTATTTCGTTTCTAAGATATTCATTCGCACTTCAACCTGAATGTGATGAACATGACAATCATCATCATTCCCTATGAACGTGTGCCTGACAACCACGTCCGTTCTTCATTAGAATTGAATGAGTATCTCTTAGATCTCTTAATCAGAATCTTCGTGGTGTAAGCTAGAATGATCGCGGCATTCAAGAGAATCTGGAAGGTCTAAACCTTGTCTGTGGTATTCCGAGTAGGATTCAATGATTGAATGACTGTGACGAGCTTCAAACTCGCGGTTGCCGGGCGTAGTGACAGACGCAAAAGGATAGTAAATCCTATTCTAGCATGATCGAGAACCGACAGATGAATAGCCGTGCCGTGACAGGGTGCGATGACCATTTTCACTGAGAGGATAGGATGAAACCATTGACAAGGGTGATGCCTCCAGACGATTAGCCGTGCCGGGCATTTGGATCATTTTCCTGAGAGAAGACCGAAAGTAGCCATTGACAGTGGTGATGTATCACATAAAGCCAGCCATGGAAAGGAGTAAGACTGATTGGATGAAGATAGCAGGAAAGCAGAGGTTCAGAGGAACGAAAGCATCTCTATTCGCTTATCTGAAATTCTCACCAATGAATTACATAAGTATTTCTATCCCTATTTTATAAATTTCGAAAACCCCATTACTATTTTATATCCGCCTGACTGAGATTTACAAGGTGACCATAGCTTGCTTCATACCAACAATCTCCGTGGGATTCGACCCTTACTCACGTAAGGTATTACTTGGACGACCCAGTGCACTTGCTGGTTAGTTATGCGAAGTTGTGAACCATGGTATTGGCATCATGTTTTTGGCGCCATTACCAAGGAAAGAAAGAGTGATGAATTTTACATAATTAAAGTGTAATCACAATTTCTGCGCACCAAGTTTATGGTGCCGTTGCCGGGGATTGTTCGAGTTTGGACAACTGACGGTTCATCTTGTTGCTCAGATTAGGTAATTTTCTTTTTGTTTTCTTTTCAAAAATTTTTCAAAAATACAAACTTGGTAAGTCTTCTTGTTTGATCTTTGTATTTGCATGTTTTGTGTCTTTTCTTGTTTTTCATATGCATTATTGAATTCTTAGTGTCTAAGCATTAAAGAATTCTAAGTTTGATGTCTTGCATGTTTTCCTTGCATTAAAAATTTTTCAAAAAATATGTTCTTGATGTTCATCATGATCTTCATAGTGTCCTTGGTGTTCATCTTTCATAGCATTCTTGCATGCATTCATTGTTTTGATCCATAACCTTCATGCATTGCATCATTTTTCTTGTTTTTCTCTCTCATCGTAAAAATTCAAAAAATCAAAAAAATTATCTTTCCCTTTTTCTCTCATCAAATTCGAAAATTTGGATTGACTTTTTCAAAAATTTTTAAAATCAAGTTGTTTCTTATGAGTCAAATCAAATTTTCAATTTGAAATTCTTATCTTTTTCAAAAACTTTTTTTTCAAAAATCAAATCTTTTTCAAATTTCTTAGTTATTTTCGAAAATTCCAAAAATATTTTTCAAAAATATTTTTCTTATTTTTTATATCAAATTTTCGAAAATAACAATAACAATTAATGTTTTGATTCAAAAATTTCAAGTTTGTTACTTGCTTGTTAAGAAAGATTCAAACTTTAAGTTCTAGAATCATATCTTGTGATTTCTTGTGAATCAAGTCATTAATTGTGATTTTAAAAATCAAATCTTTTTCAAAACTAATTTCAATCCTATCTTATTTTTTTCAAAAAAAAAATTGATTTCAAAATATCTTTTCTAACTTCCTAACTTCTTATCTTTTCAAATTTGTTTCAACTAACTAACTAACTTTTTGTTTGTTTCCTATCTTTTTCAAAACCACCTAACTAACTCTCTCTCTAATTTTCGAAAATATCTTCCCTCTTTTTCAAAAATTCTTTTTAATTAACTAATTAATTTAATTTTTTTTCTAATTTTCAAAAAAAAATCACTAACCTTTTTCAAAAACTATTTTCGAAAATCACTAACCATTTTTCAAAAACAATTTTCGAAAATTCCCTCTCTCTCTTTTCTTCTCTTCTACTCACATAAGGGAACCTCTATACTGTGGTAAAAAGGATCCCCACTATTATTATTATTTTTCTGTGCCCTCTTCTTTGTCATATGAGCAGGAGCAAGGACAAGAACATTCTTGTTGAAGTAGTTTTTTTAACTGAATTCTTGCATATATGTGATACTGTTAAGACTAATGGAGTGGATCCTGAAGTCTACAGGCTCATGCTTTTCCCTTTTGCTGTAAGAGACAGAGCTAGAATATGGTTGGATTCTCAACCTAAAGACAGCCTGAACTCTTGGGATAAGCTGGTCAAGGCTTTCTTAGCCAAGTTCTTTCCTCCTCAAAAGCTGAGTAAGCTTAGAGTGGATGTTCAAACCTTCAGACAGAAGGAAGGTGAATCCCTCTATGAAGCTTGGGAGAGATACAAAGGACTGACCAAAAAGTGTCCTTCTGACATGCTTTCAGAATGGACCACCCTGAACATATTCTATGATGGTCTGTCTAACTTAGCTAAGATGTCATTGGATACTTCTGCAGATGGATCCATTCACCTAAAGAAAATGCCTGTAGAAGCTCAGGAACTCATTGAGATGGTTGCTAACAACCAGTTCATGTACACTTCTGAAAGGAATCCTGTGGGTAATGGGACGCCTATGAAGAAGGGAGTTCTTGAAGTTGATACTCTGAATGCCATATTGGCTCAGAACAAAATATTGACTCAGCAAGTCAATATGATTTCTCAGAGTCTGAATGGAATGCAAGCTGCATCCAACAGTACTCAAGAGGCATCTTCTGAAGAAGAAGCTTATGATCCTGAAAACCCTGCAATAGCAGAGGTAAATTACATGGGTGAACCTTATGGAAACACCTATAATCCATCATGGAGAAATCATCCAAATCTCTCATGGAAGGATCAAAGGCCTCAACAAGGCTTTAATAATGGTGAAAAAAACAGGTTTAGCAATAGCAAGCCTTTTCCATCACACACTCAGCAACAGATAGAGAATTCTGAGCAGAATCCATCTAGCTTAGCAAACTTAGTCTCTGATCTATCCAAGGCCACTGTAAGTTTCATGAATGAAACAAGGTCTTCAATTAGAAATTTGAAGAACCTCCCTTGTTCATCAATGAACTAAGTGATCTGGATCAACTGACATTGCCTCAGAAGAGACAGGATCCTGGAAAGTTCATAATACCTTGCACCATAGGCACCATGATCTGTAAGGCTCTGTGTGACCTTGGTTCAGGGATAAACCTCATGCCCCTCTCTGTAATAGAGAAACTGGAAATCTATGGGGTGCAAGCTGCTAAAATCTCATTAGAGATGGCAGACAATTCAAGAAAACAGGCTTATGGACAGGTAGAGGAAGTGTTAGTAAAGGTTGAGGGCCTTTACATCCCTACTGATTTCATAGTCTTGGATACTGGAAAGGAAGAGGATGAATCCATCATCCTAGGAAGACCTTTCCTGGCCACAGCAAGAGCTGTGATTGATATGGACAGAGGAGAACTAGTCCTTCAATTGAATGAGGACAACCTTGTGTTTACAACTCAAGGATATCTCTCTGCATCCATGGAGAGGAAGCATAAAACGCTTCTCTCAAAGCAGAGTCAAACAAAGCCCCCACAGTCAAACTCTAAGTTTGGTGTTGGGAGGCCACAACCAAACTCTAAGTTTGGTGTTGAACTCCCATATCCAAACTCTAAGTTTGGTGTTGGGAGGTCTCAACAAAGCTCTGCATAATTGTGAGGCTCCATGAGAGCCCACTGTCAAGCTATTGACATTAAAGAAGCGCTTGTTGGGAGGCAACCCAATGTTTATTTATCAACCCCACAGGATCATCTCAGGATCTATGGACCCCACAGGATCATCTCAGGATCTGTGGACCCCACAGGATCCCCACCTACCTCCACTCACTTCTTCTCACCCCTCTTTCACACAATCTCATAAACTCCACCTACCTTCAAAATTCAAAACCAATTTCCCACCCAAACCCACCCTAAATGGCCGAACCTTAACCCCCCTGTGTGCTTTTCTGTGATTTCAGGTATTTTCTGGCTGAAACTGAGGGACTTGAGCAAAAATCAGATTCAGAGGTTGAAGAATGACTGCTGATGCTGTTGGATTCTGACCTCCCTACACTCAAAGTAGATTTTCTGGAGCTACAGAACTCCAAATGGCGCGCTTCTAATTGCGTTGGAAAGTAGACATCCAGGGCTTTTCAGCAATATATAATAGTCCATACTTTGGCCAAGTTTAGATGACGCAAACTGGCGTTCAACGCCAGTTCTCTGCCCAATTCTGGCGTCCAGCGCCAGAAAAGGATCCAAAACCAGAGTTGAACGCCCAAATTGGCACAAATGCTGGCGTTCAACTCCAAGAAGGACCTCTACACGTGCAACACTCAAGCTCAGCCCAAGCACACACCAAGTGGGCCCCGGAAGTGGATTTATGCATCAATTACTTATTTCTGTAAACCCTAGTGACTAGTTTATTATAAATAGGACCTCTTACTATTGTATTAGATATTCTGGATTGTATTCTGATCCTGTGATCACATTTTAGGGGGCTGGCCATTCGGCCATGCCTGGACCTTTCACTTATGTAATTTTAACAGTAGAGTTTCTACACTCCATAGATTAAGGTGTGGAGCTCTGCTGTTCCTCAAGGATTAATGCAAAGTACTACTGTTTTCTATTCAATTCATCTTATTTCGTTTCTAAGATATTCATTCGCACTTCAACCTGAATGTGATGAACGTGACAATCATCATCATTCCCTATGAACGCGTGCCTGACAACCACGTCCGTTCTACATTAGAATTGAATGAATATCTCTTAGATCTCTTAATCGGAATCTTCGTGGTGTAAGCTAGAATGATGGCGGCATTCAAGAGAATCCGGAAGGTCTAAACCTTGTCTGTGGTATTCCGAGTAGGATTCAATGATTGAATGACTGTGACAAGCTTCAAACTCGCGATTGCCGGGCGTGGTGACAGACGCAAAAGGATAGTAAATCCTATTCCAGCATGATCGAGAACCGACAGATGAATAGTCGTGCCGTGACAGGGTGCGTTGACCATTTTCACTGAGAGGATAGGATGAAACCATTGACAAGGGTGATGCCTCCAGACGATTAGCCGTGCCGTGACAGGGCATTTGGATCATTTTCCCGAGAGAAGACCGAAAGTAGCCATTGACAGTGGTGATGTATCACATAAAGCCAGCCATGGAAAGGAGTAAGACTGATTGGATGAAGATAGCAGGAAAGCAGAGGTTCAGAGGAACGAAAGCATCTCTATTCGCTTATCTGAAATTCTCATCAATGAATTACATAAGTATTTCTATCCCTATTTTATAAATTTCGAAAACCCCATTACTATTTTATATCCGCCTGACTGAGATTTACAAGGTGACCATAGCTTACTTCATATCAACAATCTCCGTGGGATTCGACCCTTACTCACGTAAGGTATTACTTGGACGACCCAGTGCACTTGCTGGTTAGTTGTGCGAAGTTGTGAACCATGGTATTGGCATCATGTTTTTGGCGCCATTACCAGGGAAAGAAAGAGCGATGAATTTTACATAATTAAAGTGTAATCACAATTTCTGCGCACCAGTAGCTACTCCATATCATCCACAAACTAATGGGCAAGCTGAAGTCTCTAACAGAGAATTAAAGAGAATCCTAGAACGGACAGTAAGTACCCGTAGAAAGGATTGGGCACGGAGCTTGCATGATGCTCTGTGGGCTTACAGAATAGCATTCAAGACCCCTATAGGGACCTCTCCATACCAACTTGTGTATGGTAAGGCATGTCACCTGCCCGTGGAACTGGAACATAAAGCCTACTGGACAACCAGATTCCTAAACTTTGATGCCAAATTAGCAGGAGAAAAAAGATTGCTCCAGCTAAATGAGCTAGAGGAATTCAGATTCACTGCTTTCGAAAAATGCCAAGCTTTATAAAGAGAAATAAAAAAAGTGGCATGATAGAAAGCTGTCATCTAGAATCTTTGAACCAGGACAGAAGGTTCTGCTGTTTAACTCTAGACTCAGGCTATTCTCCGGGAAACTGAAATCCCGGTGGAGGGGACCATATGTGATTACAAGTGTATCACCATATGGTTATGTGGAGCTTCAAGATATTGATTCTGATAAGAAATTCATTGTCAATGGACAGAGAATCAAGCACTATCTTGAAGGCAATATTGAGCAAGAGTGCTCAAGGCTGAAGCTAGATTAAAAGCTCAGCAAGGTCCAGCTAAAGACAATAAAGAAGCGCTTGCTGGGAGGCAACCCAGCCATGGGGCATCAATCTTTTAAGCATTTTGCCCTATTTTTATTTTTATTTGTTTATATAAAGTTCATTAATAACAAGGTAAAAAAATCAATTGCATAAGTTCACAGGATTACAGAAGGAATCTGCACACAAAACAGAAAAAAAGAGCTCACTGGCAAGAAAACGCCAGTAAGAGCCTGTTTTGGGCGTTCAGCGCCCAAAAGAGGCATCCAGTGGGCGCTGAACGCCAGTAAGGATAGCTATCTGGCGTTCAACGCCAGAAAAGGGCAACAACTGGGCGTTGAACGCCCAGGAGAGCAGCATTTGGGCGTTGAACGCCCAAAACAGGCAGCGTTTGGGCGTTCAAACGCCAGGATGATGGGAAGAAGGTAAATTCGTTTCTTCTTCATATTTTTCATTCTAATTTTAATTTCCATGTTTCAAATCATGATTTCTTGCATACACATGTTAAGAACCCTAATTTCTAAAATCCTTAATTTCTAAAAAATCCTACTTTAAAAATATCAAATGTATCTTAATCCATAAGCACAAATCCTCTTTTTCAATCCAATTCAACTCTTTTCCAAAAATCTTTTCAACTCATCAATATCTTTTTCAAATCTCCACATTATCTTTTTCACAATCTAGATTTATCTTTTTCAAAAAATTTTCATATCTTTTCAATTTTAAACTATATCCTCTCTTATCATATCTTCTATCTTATCTTTTCCAAATCAATCTTTTTTATCATATCTTTTCTAAATTTTTGAACCCACCGCCCTCCCTTTAAAAATGGGTTCGGCCTCTCTCCCCTTCCATCAACAATTGCGCCTAGTCAAATTCTTTGCTATTTGATTAAAGAACAGGAAGAGCAAGGGCGTGACTTGAGGGAATTGAAGCGCCAGAAGTTATCTCTTGAAGGACCAAGCACCCCACAGATCCGAGGAACATCCACTTCCCAGAACAAAGGTTGCTAAATTCTAATTTCTGCTTTAACTCTGTGATAGTTGTCGTTATAAGAGTTTACCTTAGGAGTCATATAGTAGTAATTAGTGTCTATTTTTATTTTACCTCCAATTAAGTTATAGTCTATTTTTCTCATCATCAGCAAACATGAATAAAATAGTAGATCTTTTGAATAAGAGGCAATAAAATTCGAGTTTTTAATAAGAAAAATTCTAATTAGTAACATGTGGTGGCAATGCTTTCTGTCTTTTGAATGAATGCTTGAACAGTGCATATGTCTTTTGAATTTGTTGTTTAAGACTGTTAAATATGTTGGCTCTTGAAAGAATGATGAACATGAGACATGTTATTGATAATCTGAAAAATCATAAAAAATGATTCTTGAAGCAAGAAAAAGCAGCAAAGAACAAAGCTTGCAGAAAAAAAAGAGAGAGAGAAAGAGAAAGCAAGCAGAAAAAGCCAAAGCTCTTAAAACCAAAAGGCAAGGGTAATAGAAAGGATCCCAAGGCTTTGAGTATCAGTGGATAGGAGGGCCTAAAGAAATAAAATCCTGGCCTAAGCGGCTAAACCAAGCTGTCCCTAGCCATGTGCTTGTGGCGCGAAGGTGTCAAGTGAAAACTTGAGACTGAGCGGTTAAAGTCAAGGTCCAAAGCAAAAAGAAGAGTGTGCTTAAGAACCCTGGACACCTCTAATTGGGGACTTTAGCAAAGCTGAGTCACAATCTAAAAGGGTTCACCCAATTATGTGTCTGTGGCATTTATGTATCCGGTGGTAATACGGGAAAACAAAGTGCTTAGGGCCACGGCCAAGACTCATAAAGTAGCTGTGTTCAAGAATCATCATACTGAAATAGGAGAATCAATAACACTATCTGAATTCTAAGTTCCTATAGATGCCAATCACTCTGAGCTTCAATGGATAAAGTGAGATGCCAAAACTGTTCGAAAGCAAAAAGCTACTAGTCCCGCTCATCAAATTAGAATATGAGCTTCACTTAAAAACTCTGAGATATTATTGCTTCTTGACTTATTAGTCTTCTATTTTATTTGTCTATTTGCTTGAGGACAAGCAACAGTTCAAGTTTGGTGTTGTGATGAGTGGATATTTTATACGCTTTTTAGGGTTAATTTCATATAGATTTTAGTATGTTTTAGTTGGTTTTTAGTTTATTTTCATTAGTTTCTAGGCAAAATCCACATTTCTGGACTCTACTATGAGTTTGTGTATTTTTCTGTAATTTCAGGTATTTTTTGGCTGAAATTGAGGGAGCTGAGCAAAAATCTGATTCAGGCTGAAAAAGGACTGCTGATGCTGTTGGATTCTAACCTCCCTACACTCAAAATGAATTTTCTGGAGCTACAGAACTCCAAATGGCGTGCTTCCAATTGCGTTGGAACGTAGACATCCAGGGCTTTTCAGTAATATATAATAGTCCATACTTTGCTCAAGAATAGATGACATAAACTGGCGTTCAACGCCAGCTCTCTGCCCAATTCTGGCGTCCAGCGCCAGAAACAAGTTGCAAGTTGGAGTTCAACACCAGAAAAGGATCCAAAGCTGGCATTGAACGCTCAAAACAGCCCCAGGCACGTGAGAAGCTTTAGTCTCATCCCCAGCACACACTAAGTAGGCCCCAGAAGTGGATTTCTGCACTATCTGTTATAGTTTACTCATTTTCTGTAAACCTAGGTTACTAGTTTAGTATTTAAACAACTTTTAGAGATTTATTTTGTATCTCATGACATTTTTTAGATCAAAACTTTATACTCTTTGACGGCATGAGTCTCTAAACTCCATTGTTGGGGGTAAGGAGCTCTACTGTGTCTCGATGAATTAATGCAAGTATTTCTATTTTCCATTCAAACATGCGTGTTCCTATCTAAGATATCCATTCGTGCCTAACTATGGAGAAGGTGATGATCAGTGACACTCATCACCTTTCTCAATCCATGAACGTGTGTCTGACAATCACTTCCGTTCTACATCAGATTGAATGAATATCTCTTAGATTCTCTAATCAGAATCTCCGTGGTATAAGCTAGATTGATGGCGGCATTCATGAGAATCCGGAAAGTCTAAACCTTGTCTGTGGTATTCTGAGTAGGATTCTGGGATTGGATGGCTGTGACAAACTTCAAACTCGCGAGTGCTGGGCGTAGTGACAGACGCAAAAGGATCGTAAATCCTATTCCGGTACGACTGAGAACCTGCAGATGATTAGCCGTGCGGTGACAACTCACCTGGACCCTTTTCACTGGAAGGATGGATGGTGGCCATTGACAACGGTGATCCACCTACACATAGCTTGCCATAGGAGGACGTGCGTGCATGAATCAGAGGACAGAGGAAAGCAGAGATTCTGAAGACAAAGTATCTCCAAAACTCCAACATATTATCCATTACTGCATAACAAGTAACCTTTAATCCATGCTCTCTTGTTTATTCGCAACTCAACTGATAAATATAATTGACTTCCTGACTAAGAATTGCAAGATAACCATAGACTGCTTCAAACCAACCATTTCCGTGGGATTCGACCCTTACTCACGTAAGGTATTACTTGGACGACCCAGTGCACTTGATGGTTAGTGGTACGAGTGTGAAAAGTGTGATTCACAATTCGTGCACCAATGCTCTGTCGCAAATCCCTGAAATCTGGCACAATGATCCGATCCTTGAACCTCCATAAACCATCCTTATCTTTTGACACTCTCTACCATTTGCCTTTCTCAATCGCCAACAAAATATTGTATAATTCTTTGTCATTCTGATGAGCCTTTAGAAGTTCAGCCTTGAAATCACTTGAAATCTATAGCTGACTTAAGCATAGTATTCCAAACTCTTCTGTGATTCCCAATTTCAATCCTTGGAATGCTTTTAGTAACTCTTCCTCTCGTAGCATCATCCAAGCAGCGCATAAAGACTTCCGACTCAAGGCATCCGCCACAACATTCGCCTTTCTAGGATGGTAGTTTAACTCGAAGTCATAGTCCTTCAGAAGTTCCATCCATCTCCTCTGACGCATATTCAACTCTTTCTGCTCAAAGAGGTACTTTAAACTCTTATGGTCTGAGAAAACTTAAAACCTGACACCATAGAGATAATGCCTCCAGATTTTCAAAGCGAACACAACGGCAGCAAGCTCCAAATCGTGAGTTGGATAATTCCTTTCATACGGCCTTAACTAACATGAGGCATATGCTACGACCTTATGGTGCTGCATCAGCACACATCCTAAACCCTTCAGTGATGCATTGCAATATACTTCAAATGGTTCACTCGGCTCAGGCAACACCAACACAGGTGCG
Organism: Arachis ipaensis; assembly: GCF_000816755.2. Classification (NCBI taxonomy): domain Eukaryota; kingdom Viridiplantae; phylum Streptophyta; class Magnoliopsida; order Fabales; family Fabaceae; genus Arachis; species Arachis ipaensis. The sequence continues at coordinate 28,415,520 of NC_029785.2, forward strand.
GTTGTCAATATTTGCTTTAATGCAAGAAAACTCTCCTCACACTCAGGAGTCCACACAAAAGGAACATTCTTCCTAGTCAGCTTAGTTAAAGGCAAAGCGAGCTGTGAAAACCTTTAATGAACCTCTGATAATAACCCGCCAAACCTAGGAAACTCCTTATCTCCGTCACTGAAGTGGATCGCTCCCAACTCATCACTGCTTCAACCTTAGCAGGATCTACTGCTATTCCCTGCTTACTCACCACGTGGCCAAGAAATTTCACTTCAGTCTTCCAGAACTCACACTTAGATAGCTTAGCATACAACTTTCTATCCTTCAAGATTTGCAGCACATTCTGTAAGTGATCTGCATGCTCATCCTCTGTCTTAGAGTAAATAAGAATGTCATCGATAAACACAACAACAAACTTGTCCAGATATGGATGGAAAATCCTATTCATGTAATCCATGAATATTACCAGAGCATTAGTCAATCCGAAGGACATCACAGTGTATTCATAGTGACCATAGCACGTCCTAAAGACAGTTTTGGTAATATCCTCATATCTGACCCTTATCTGATGGTATCCGGATCATAGATCAATCTTAGAGAACACATTGGCTCCCTGTAACTGGTCCATCAGGTCGTCAATCCTTGGCAATAGGTATTTATTCTTCACAGTAATCTTATTCAACTATCGATAATCAACACATAAGCGCATACTCCCATCTTTTTTCTTCACCAGTAATACTGGCGCGCCCCACGGAGAAACACTTGGTCGGATAAAGTTCTTACCCAACAGATTTTCTAGCTGAGATTTCAGCTCGGTCATTTCTAGAGGTGACATCCTATAAGGAGCACTCGAGATTGGTTCGGCCCCAGGCACCAACTCAATAGCGAACTCAACCTCTCGGTTAGGTGGAAATTCATTAATATCATCGGAAAATACCTCTAGAAACTCACACACAACCAGAATTTGCTCCAAGCTTTGATCATCACCCGAAACACCCATAGTTAACAACATGATACCCTGATATTTACCCCATAACAATTCACCATCATAGAATTTAAGTAGTAGCAATTCGCCACAACCGGCCCTTCTATGTCTTTCGGTATAAAGCACACTGATTTTGCAGAACCGTCGACCAGAACATGGTTCTTGGATAACCAGTCCAACCCCAGAATGAGATCAAGACCAGTCACTGGCAGACAAATTAAATCATGCACGAATTCACGCTGTTGTATTCGAAATGGAACTTGTGGGCATCCTAACCTATTTTCAATCCTAACTCATCAGCATTTTCAAATGCAATAAACGAATGTGTTGCTCTAGAATCAAATAAGGCATTCAAAATTTTACCAGCCATCTCACAGTTACCTCTAATCAATGTCTCGGACCCCTCAGCGCCTACTGCAGAAGTAGTGTATACTCTCCCTGGCTGCTACACTCTGCCAGTCTCATACCTCTTCTTCTCTGGGCAGTTATTGGCCAAGTGTCCGGGCTATCCACAGGAATAACATACTCCAGTCCCAAACCTGCACGAAACTCCCGGATGATACTTCCTACATCTGTGACAGCTCAAATCCTGCTGTGGCTGCTTTCCATGCCTTCTTCTCTGATTAGCAGTAGCATTTGGCCTTCTGAAGTTACCCTGCCCCTGATTATAATGAAAGACAAAGCCGCCACGCTTGAATTGTCTGCCCCTTGGTGCAAAATTCCTCCTTGGAGTCCTCTGGAAAGGCATCCTCATACTTCCCTTTTCTACTGTAGCCTTTCTCACACACTCCTCAGCCACCCTGCTCTTGTTCACGAGTTCAGAGAACACCCGGATCTCCATAGGTGCAACGAAGCTCAGAATATCGCTCTGAAGGCCTCCTTCGTACTTGATACATTTTCCACTCAGCAAAATCCTCAGAAGCCCCCTGACAAATCCGTGAAAAATGGCACAGTTCCTCAAATCTGCTAGTGTACTCAGTAACAGTCATCTGGCCTTGTTTAAGCTGAAGCAGTTCAAGTTCCTTAGCATTTCTGACTGAACTGGGAAAGTGCTTCTTATAAAACTCTATTCGGAACAACTCCCAAGAAATGACAACCCCATCAGGCTGCAGAATACGCCCTGTGCCCTGCCACCAATGCTGAGCCTCACCTTGCAACTGATAGGTTCCAACCTTAACCCACTGTTCTTCAGGAACCTACTGAGCCTGTAATTTTCGCTCTATGGCTTGAATCTAGTTGTCCGCATCGATAGGGTTCGAGGTTCCTCTGAAGGTCGGAAGATGAACCTTCAGAAAGGAGGAAAGCGTCATAGGATCATCATCGCCGTTGTTGCCATTATTTCCATTGTTTATTTAGTTTCCCAGGGCTTCGGCTGTCGCCTACATAGCCGCAGCCATGTTCTCCAGGGCAGCCATAAAGTCTACAGGGTTAGGATTATTCCCTGTTACTTCAGGCATAGCATTTCCTATTCTGCCTCTACCTCACCCACGTCCGCGTCCGCGAGTCAACATCTGGCCCCTATACACACCAAACAAGTGATATCAAGTTGATCAGTCTCAATATCGCAAGTCTAGTGCTTTAAGTCTCAAATGCATGATCATGAACGTGTATGCCACATATATCAATTAGATATCCTAATAGCACATAGACACATACACAGAGAATGCACAGAAGCATAGTCAGTCCGTCCTCATGCTCTATAGAAATGAATTGCTCTGATACCATAATGTAACACCCTACTACACAGAGTTTTACGCTTAAGTCATAGAACAGAGGTAGTGTGGTGTTAGGGACCTCTAATCATAAAATATTTACGTATAATAGTGGAAAAATATAATATACTAGGAGCCTTGAAAGATGGGTAAAGCAAAATCGCAAAATAAAAAGCACAACGCTCAGGAAACGAAATTACTTGCGTGTTAAGAAACTTAAAAGTTATAGATATGGATAGGTGAAAAAGTGAATAGAGAGCCAAGAATACAACATAACTAGCTCCTGACTCAGCCTGCGAAGCCAAGGCTGGCCGGAGAATATATATATATATATACAAGTATTCCAAATACCCAAAATATAGAAATAAGACCCTAACTCTCATGTAACCTCTTTGAGGAACAAAATAATCAAGTTTTTTGGAGAGAAGCTAAGTACATATATATACAAACTAATAGTCAAAATAACCCAGGGACTACTCCGCTTTAGGAATCTAGATGCCTAGCGAGGTGCCTCTCGACCTACATCTGAAAACAACAACACAGTATAGGGCGAGAATCGGAGGTTCTCAGTATGGTAAAGGTGCCACGCATATAATATAGAAGGTCTTGGAAAAGCCAGAGGCAATCCTAGAACGCCAACATACAGTTATAAACTTAAACTCTAAGCAGAAGCCATAAAAGGGGGTAGGTGACCTAAAAGGTTCTAAACTTACCTACTCTAAACCTAACGTTAACACCAAACCGGTTCACCCTTCCTCCGCTCCTCCATCACCATTGATTCAGTAGAGACAAACAACCAAATAATTTCACGCACAAGTAGGAAACAGATAGTGCAAATAGAAAATATAATAGTAAGCATGATATATATTCAGTTAGGCAATCCCAAGTAATGCACAGCAGACAAAACAAACAAAATGCACATGATGTATGCCTGTCCTATGGCTGATGAGGCTCATCTGTCAGTTATCCAGCCAACCCGATCAGTCCGAAAACCTTAGACTGTCCCTCATCGCGCATCTCCATGAGTCTATGCATAGATTTCTCTTTCATTCATCATTTATATAATCATTTATTCATTTATATCTCACTCAATGGGGGATACCCATTCCTGGGAATTTATATGTGCCTGGTCACCCTTACAATGTAGGGTCAACAGAGTATCGAGTATCGACCGGGAACATGTGGTGGCAAGCCACGGTACTTTACCCAAGAAAACTCGAATCTCAGATCAAATGAGTTTATAATGCCACAATAATATTCATAACCATTATAAACTTTGCAAAAGCATATCATACCTGCCATAATATCATACATACTCCAATAACACCCATTTTCTTATTTGATTCATCATATTCCTATTTTACTTCACCACCAAGTTTTCCCAATTTCCTATCTCCATCCTAATACTGGACCTCATACTATGATTTGAAACTAAAAGGATGAAAATAGAGGTTTAGAAGTTTAAGATTCGGTTTAAAAATTCAAAATCTGGTTTTACAGAAAACAGGGCCACGTATATGCGTGGGCCACGCGTATGCTTGGGAGTACAAAAGCGCAGCTCGCGCGCGCATTCCCTTACCATGCGTACGCGTGGGTGAGAACATCATCTCATGTGTATGCATGGGCCCTGCTTATGCATGGTCGTACATTCTGGTTCATTATGCATACGCATGGAGCTACTCGCGCACGCGCTGTTTAAACTTTCATGCCACGCGTACGCGTGGACGTATGTTCTTAAAAAAACACCAGATCACCCAGAAAGCTGCATAAACCTATAGTATTCACCTACATAATACTTGATTCACACCAAAACTTCCGGCGTGCATAACTTAATCGTTTTAAATCATTTTTCTTCTGTTCTTCAAACGACATAAACTTTAAGAACCCAATTTTTATTTAAAATAAGTTGGAAACAAATTAAGGGTCCGGAAGCCAAGTTATGCCTCGTCGAAGTTCGGCCAAAAACCAACTTTTTGCAAACTTTTAAAACCTCATTTTCAATCATGACAAATTCTATGTCAATAAACCAAACCTGCACTTTCCAACACTTCTTCATTAACACATCAACCATCATAACAATTATGTCTCATACCAACAATAATGCTCATACATTTCCTTAAAATCCACCATTCAAACTATAAGTCACAACTTTAAAATTTATTTTCTTATATCCTCAATTCATTAACAGCAATCCATCAATCATCATCAACCAACCAACAAGCAACAAACCATAATAATTCATCAAATCACCAAATCAAACATATCCATCATTAAGATACTAAACATTAAATACACACCTGCATTCCAACTTATCCTGTGGTCATCTAGCCTAAGTTTTCATAGAACATTATATATTAAATGCGTGAAACCTAAACCATACCTTGGCCGATTACCACGTTTGGTCCAAGGTAGGCTCTCAAGCCACACACACAGCCTCACAAGTTTTAAGAATCACCAAAACCTCAGCACCAAGCCTCAAAATATCCACAATTCAATTCCAATGTTTATCCTGTGCCTAAGTTTTCATAGAACATTATATATTAAATGCGTGAAACCTAAACCATACCTTGGCCGATTACCACGTTTGGTCCAAGGTAGGCTCTCAAGCCACACACACAGCCTCACAAGTTTTAAGAATCACCAAAATCACCAAAACCTCACTCAAAATATCCACAATTC
>NC_029785.2:28421057-28425277 GCF_000816755.2 Arachis ipaensis
CAAGGTTCTGAAAACCGAACCGGTCATCGAACCGTTTTAGTTATTGGTTTACTGGTTTATAGGTTCAACCGGTTTGACCGTGGTTGAACCGAAAAAACTGTTTTATAATAAAATAATAAATAAAATATAAATAAACACATTAAAACATAATTATAGTCTAATATAAATATACAATTCACAAGTTAAAGATAGAAAATATTGTCTGTAGCTGAGTCAAAAAGTAAAACAAATTGATAGTATTGCACAACAAACACAACAGGACCTGAAACAAAAACACAACAGCTGAAACAAAAAAAAATCCAACACAGAGGAGGGGCAGCAAGTCGGCAGAGATCGAGAGCAGGGACGGTGCAACCAAACAATGAACAAAACTCAAAAAACTTTGAATCAGTAACATAGTGCAAATTCAAGAAACTTTAATAAAATTTAACTATACAAACAGACAATAAAGCAGTAATAGAGTTATAAATCTAAAATTTATCATCAAATATAATCAGTGAGCAAAGCCAATCAATCAAGCATTGACTGGGCATTCGAGAAAAAGAAAGAATTAAAAAGAACATTTAAATCACAGCAACAACACAACAACACCAATTGAAACATTTAAAAAGAAAGCAACCAAAAAGAATATCTAAAAATCACCAAGGTTGAAAACAATAATTTGATCTCAACGAATTAAAAGCTAAGCTTCCAGGAAAGTGAAGAATACCCAAACCAAAGAACCTTCAATCACAGTTTAAACCAAAATTCAGAATCCCCTCAAGTTGAAGCAGCAAGCAACTTGAAAATCAAAGAACCAAAAAATAATTTTCAAATAAAAGATTCAGATCACCAATCCAAACCAGAAATAAAATCAAATTCCAATAACAAAGAAATCTAGAAGCATAGAACATAGCAGAGCAGATCTTGAGGAAGAGGGGGAACAGCACTGACCGGTGAAACAGAGCTGGCGCCGCGATGGTAACAAGTGAAGTAACAACAACAAAGTTTACAGCTTAACTAACAATAATTATTCATCCATACCTAAACATTACCAGCAATCCAATAACAATACAACAATAATACATACCTAAACATTACCAGCAATCCAATAACAATACAATCCAATCCAATTATTCAATTGAAACAGGCAAACATGCAATAACAATCCAATCCAATAACAATACAATCCAATCCAATTATTCAATTGAAACAGGCAAACATGCAATAACAATCCAATCCAATAACAATACAATCCAATCCAATTATTCAATTGAAACAGGCAAACATGCAATAACAATCCATTCCAATAACAATACAATCCAATCCAATAACAATACAAAGTTCACAGTTCTGAATCAGTAACTTAGTTCAGTTGAAACAGGCAAACAATTATTCAATCAATTATTCAATCACTATATCACTATATCAGTTCACACTTCACAGTTCACAAAAAAATAATTACTCAATCATTATATCACCATATCAGTTCACAGTTGAATGACTTGAATTAGAGTTCACAAAACCTCACTATATCAGTAAATCACATATCAGATATCACTATATCAGAGTTCATAGAACCTCACAGAATCAAACAATTATTCAATCATGAATTTGAAGTTAATAAAAAAAATTACCTAGAGAGCATGGGGCTACTCGCACACGCGCAGTTTAAAATTCCATGCCACGCGTACGCGTGGACGTACGTTCTTAAAAAAAACACCAGATCACCCAGAAAGCTGCATAAACCTGTAGTATTCACCTGCATAATACATAATTCACACCAAAACTTCTAACGTGCATAACTTAATCGTTTTAAATCATTTTTCTTCCGTTCTTCGAACGGCGTAAACTTTACGAACCCAATTTTCATTTAAAATAAGTTGAAAACAAATTGAGGGTTCAGAAGCCAAGTTATGCCTCGTCGAAGTTCGGCCAAAAACCAACGTTTTGCAAACTCTTAAAACCTCATTTTCAACCATGACAAATCCTATGTCAATAATCACCAAACCTGCACTTTCCAACACTTCTTCATTAACATATCAACCACCATAACAATTATGTCTCATACCAACAATAATGCTCATACATTTCCTCAAAATCCATCATTCAAACTATAAGTCACAACTTTAAAATTTATTTGCTTATATCCTCAATTCATTAACAAAAATCCATCAATCATCATCAACCAACCAACCAACAAGCAACAAACCACAATAATTCATTAAATCACCAATTATCCAGTAAGCACCAAATCAAATATATCCATCATTAAGATACTAAACATTAAATACACACCTGCATTCCAACTTATCCTATGGTCATATAGCCTAAGTTTTTACAGAACATTATATATTAAATGCGCAAAACCTAAACCATACCTTGGTCGATCACCACGTTTGGTCCAAGGCAGCAACTCAAGCTACACACATAGCCTCACAAGTTTTAAAAATAACCAAAACCTCAGCACCAATCCTCCACCAAGCCTCCAAATGTCCACAATTCAATTCCTGTGCATATATATATATATATAGTTCACACCTATTACACATGTATACCTCAAAATTCAGAATTCACATAATAAAATCAAGAATTGGCTAAGGTTTGTGATCCTTACCATCCCCACGAATAAAACAACTCAAGCCCGACGAGCTCCGCAAGCTAAATCGAACCTAGAATACTAAATTCAACAAAATCTCATTACAAGGGCTCAATTTCAAAAATAAAAAGGGGGTAGAGAATCTGAGATGGGATTGTGGCTTACCGTTGAAATTGATCCAATAGAAATGTAGAACTCGACGCACTGGACGCGTGGCCGCAAACAGTACGGCGATCAGAGCTCGAACGAAGGAGTTATGGTGGTTTATGGTGATGGTGAGGGTTAGGAAGCTCTCCTCTCCCCCAAAGCTGTTCAGCGTGTTTTGTTGCTGAATGGGGAAAGAGATGGCTTCTGTCCATTTAAGTGATTGAGTCCGGTTAGGCCAACAGGCCCGGTTTGGGCTCGGTTCAACTGGTTCGGCCCAGCCGGCCCAATATTGGGCCAAATATTTTGAAATTAGTGTCAAAGTTCTCGTTTTGAATAGCTCTATCCTATTTTAATATTAGATTTATATTTCTAATTTTTCTAATTAAAATTCGATTTATTGACTAATTATTTACTAATTTTAGCGAGGTTTACAACGTCCTCATCATCACTATGGGTGCACATGGGCCGAGTAAAATCGAGTTTTCCTTGATCCGGGCCCAACCCTAAATAATGACCGGGTCTATTTTTGAGACTCTTACCCGGTCCTAGACCCGGTGAAATTACACTACTTTTGGGCCACACTAAAACCGAGTCTTGACTGGGTCAAGTTCGGATTTTGATAAATTTTATGCCAAAAAATTATGATGCACTCATTTATAAAGAAGAAAAAAATACTTATTACAAAGAAGTTGATAACCGTACTTGATCTTGAATTTGTCCATAAATTCTAATTTCATGCTTCTTTGATCTATTTCCTAATTCAACAAATGTGATTAAAAACAAAACAATAAGCTTATAATTAATATAACATAATATTGGAATTTAAAACATATATACCTTTTTTAGTCCTCCTAGGGTGCATATGGGTCAAGTGAAGCCGGGTTCACCATGATTCGAACCCGACCCTAAATAATGACCGGCTCTATTTTTGAGACCCTTACCCGACCCTAGACCCGATGAAATCACACCAAATCAGTCCTAAAGTATTCGGGGCAGGGCCAGATCTTCGGGTTGGGCCGGGTCATATGCACCCCTACTCATCACCATCATGTCCTTCCCCTTTCCTTTTTCACTCTATGTCGAGCTCTCTCTCTCCCCGCATTCTGTTTGTTGCGTCGACAACAGGTAGCTCCAATCGATTCTAGGAGCGACAATAGTGAACGGTAGTGACAATGGGACAGCTCCCTCGTTCCTCTCTATGTCATGCCCTCTCTCAACATCTTTCTCTCTCTTTGGGCCTCCCTTCTCTGTGACGGTGACGTCTTCTCCTTTCTCTCCTTCCTCCCTTCTTCTCTTTCTTCTTCTCTTTCTTCTTCGTTGAGTGTGTGCATGTGTGAGACAGGGGTGAGTGTGTGGATATGTTTGAAATTAGGGTTAAGGTTAAGTTAAAAAAGTAAGGATAAAATAGGTATTTTGATAAAATCAGAGGATAGAGTAATAATTGAAAACCAAACATATTTTAATATAATTATTTTAAGAATATTATTTAAAACTT
>NC_029785.2:28425623-28428544 GCF_000816755.2 Arachis ipaensis
AAGAACTTAATTAATTTAAATTTAAATTATCAAAATTTGATTTAATTGCCTTAATAAAATAATTTTTGAGATATAAAATCTTGAACAATTGAGATTTAATCCTATCTTCCAATTACTTAAATTTTTAAATTATACGCAATGCTTTGAAACCGTAATCATAGACCTTTTAGGTCATATTTCATAACCGTGATCACAGATCCCTTTAGGTCACGCAATAAAACTGTGACTATAGACACCTTTTAGGTCACTGTTTTATAAAACTGTGACAATAAACCTTTTTAGGCCACTCTTTAAAACTGTGACCACAGATCTCCTTGGGTCACACTTCGAAACCGTGACCATAGACTCCTTAGGTCACACTTTATAACCATGACCATAGATCCTTTTAGGCCATGTACTAAAACTGTGATCATAGACCCCTTTTAGGTTACCGTTTAATAAAACCGTGACTGTAGACTTTTTTAGGTCACTCTTTAAAACCGTGACTATAGATCTCTTTAAGTCATGCTTTGAAGCCGACGATAGACCCTTTAGGACAAACTTCATGGCCGTGACCATAGATCCTTTTAGGTCACGCATTAAAACCGTGGCCATAAATCCTTTTAGGTCATTGTTTTATAAAACTGTAACTATAGACTCTTTTAGGTCACTTTTTAAAACCGTGACCATAGATCTCTTTAGGTCACACTTTGAAGCCATGATGAAAGACCTTTTAGGTCACACTTCATAACCGTGACCATAGATCTCTTTACGTCATGCATTAAAACCGTGGCCATAGACCCTTTTTTAGCTCACCGTTTTATAAAATCGTTACTATAGACCCTTTTAAATCACTCGTTAATTAAAACTGTGACCATAGATCTCTTTAGGTTACACTTCGAAACCGTGATGATAGACTCTTTAGGTCACACTTCATAACCGTGACCATGGATCCATTTAGGTCACGAATTAAAACTGGAGTAAATACCCTTTTTGACCCCTGTCCTTTTTGAAAATTGACAAGCCGCTCATCAAAGTTTAGAAAATGACAAATCATCCTCTGTCTATTTCTTCCGTTAGACACATTGACCCTTCGTTAGACAAATCGGCCCTTGTCTATTTCTTTCGTTAGACACATCAACCCTTTGTCTATTGGTCACAGAAGGGTCGATGTGTCTAACGGAAGAAATAGACAGGGGCCGATTTGTCATTTTTTAAAGGTTAAGGGGCGGCTTGTCAATTTTCAAAAAGGACAAAGGCCGAAAAAGGTATTTACTGATTAAAACTGTGGCCATAAACCACGTTTAAGTCATTGTTTTATAAAATATGACTATAGACTTTTTTTGGTCACTCTTTAAGACTGTGACCACAGACCTCTTTAGGTCACTACTTAAAAATGTGACAATAAATTCTTATAGGTCACCTTTTTTTAAAATTTCCGTGACTATAGATGCCTTTTGGTCACGTTTCTTAACCGTGATAGTCGATAGCGTGACCTAAAATTTAAAATAATTTTATTTATAAAATGTCACCCCTTAAAACTGTGACATAGACATCTATAGTCACAGTTTTTAAAAAATAGTGACTAAAGATTTTTTTTAGGTCATGGTCAAAAATCGTGATTATATAGAGGATTTTAGGTGACGGTTCTCAAACGTGAACAAAAAAACCGTGACATGAAGCTTAAAAGATAGTGTCAAGAATGCAAATTTATAGATTTTTAGTTATTGGAACCCTAAACTCGAAAAATAGTAGAAAAATAAGAAGATATAGTAGTTTTCTCAAGTTTATGCCTTAAAAATTGATATGATTGTGTAAAGGAAAGTGAGAAGAACCTTTTAATCGAAACAGATCTTTGATTAGAGTTCTGAATTGATAGAAATTCTAGAAAATGATCAAGAAGACAAATAGGATTTTGTTAAGGTTTTTTCTTGTCTCTTCTAATTTCACCTTCTTTTTATGAAGAAAAGAATTTAAATGAATTAAATTGGGGACTACGAACCCTTTAAGTGGGCGAGGAACAATTTTCACCCATGTTTATAGGTAGGGAACAAATTCTAAAGATATCTATTTTAGTTCGAGTTGAAAAATTTTTTGTCTGTTTTCCTGTCTGTTTTATCATTGATTGTACTAAGTTGCCCAAGATATGATTAGTTATTTACGTAGCACAAGAACTCATTTTTTAAAAAATATACTTTTGTGCTTAAAATAATTTTTTAAATTTAAATTTTATGAACTAATTCTTTAACAGAAAACTTTAATCGATCCCAATTGAAGTTAAAAGAATCTATTATATCTATTATACATATCTAATTTTACAATCAAAATGTGTTACATGTTACTTTTTTATTACAATTGAAATCAAATTTTTTTCTCCAAAATTAAAGAGTTCTATTATCTTTCCTACTAATTTTACAACCAAAATGTGCCACATGTCACTCTCTCATTACAATTAAAATCAAATCTTTCCTTTTAAAATTAAAGAATTCTTCTTTCATCCCTACTAATTTTACAACAAAAATGTGTCACATGTCATTCTCTCATTGCAATTAAAATCAAATCTTTCCCTCCAAAATTAAAGAGTTCTCCCTTCCTCCCTCTTCCTTTATCTATCCCTCTCATTCCTTCAACCACTCTATCTCTTTTATATATCATTATCAATGAATAATTATAAATTTGACAATCAAAATGTGCAACATGACATTTTTTAATTATATTAAAATTAAAATATTAAAATTGAAATTAAAATATAACTATATTATATAACTAATTTAACAACTAAAATATGTCACATGATACCCCCGCGTTAAAAGTGGGATGAAATATTTATTTTCCAAAATTAATAAACTACTTTCCTCCATCCTCTTATCTACCTCTCCCTTTTCTATTTCTCTTTATTATTCTCACTCAATATATAAATTATAACTTATATTTTATATCAT
>NC_029785.2:28428560-28432703 GCF_000816755.2 Arachis ipaensis
TAACTATCAATATAATTTATTTAATGCTAATATCTAATTATATTTTTATATATATAGAGAGAAAAAATATTATTTTTAAATAACAAACATAAAAATTAATTATTTATATTTGTGCAACAGACTTAACACTTAATAAAAAATATACAAATTAAATCGTTTCAAATTTCAGATAACGAATATTAAAATTAATTATTAGTAATAAATCAAACTCTTTCACATGAAAATAATAACTAAAAATCTTTTATTTGATTTTTTATCTACGGAGATTTTGGTCTTCTTAGCTAACAGAGACTTTTGCTCCCAATGATCTTTTTGTAAAAGTAGTTTGATACTATAAATTTTTTGTGCTATAATCTATAATGTCAAGACAAAACCGACGTAATTTAAAAAGATTTATATTCTCGTAATTTCCGTAATGTAATTACGGGTAAAAATGCTAGTTAATTAATAAACTTGCGAATTCTTACAAAGAATTACCAATATATATGATTTTCTATTCTTTACAAGCACGACAAAGACGACATAGATGAAAAATCCCAATTGTTAATGTAACATCAAGAGTTAAAATATTTTTTTGGTCCCTAAAGTCTTGGATTAAAATTAAAATCGTCTCCGATTTTCTTTTATTATCATTCTCAACGTTACAAAAATAAAAAAAACCGAACCAAACCGAACCGAAGAATAAATATAAAATTGGATCGGATGACTTTTTCTCAAATAACCGAACCAAACCGCACCGCGAAGATCCCTACCAATAACCCACTGAACCTCATCCACCCACCACTATATGCACCTAGTCACCCACACCTCTACCTTTATCTCTCACCACCAAACGCAATCCACAGACTCCTTCTCACAATCCACCAACACTACCAACAACAATAATAGAAAAAAAAAAAAAGAAAGAAAAACAACAACAATAATTAATTTATTCAACAACAATTTTCTTCTGTTAACACCAACAACAATCACAATAATTAATTTATTCATTATTCATTCCAATTAATGGTTAAAAAAAGGAAAACAACACACAACACACAGACCAGGGGAAAATGGGGCTTAGGGCTGATGGAGGATGTAGTTGAGCGCGACGTAGAGATGGGCTACCTTCGCATGGTTGTTGACGTCGTCTTCTGCAGCGAGGAGGCGCCGACATACAGTTGCTTCGTCGGGAGAAATGAACAGCAAGGGATCTAGGTAGTGCGGAATAATGACGGCGCTCGAAACTCTGTTCGTAAGGCTGTGGTCGTCGTCACCGCGAAGAGGTTCAGAAAACATGCGGCACTTGTTCGACGGTGCTCGGGGCTCCCTTCATGGTGAATGTGGTCGTCGTCGGTGGCGAGTCGACAGGCAACGGCTTGCTGCGAATGAAAGCTCTTCAACATCGGTTGGAAGACGACGGTGCAGCTGCGTGGGTGAGAGAGATGAGAGAATGTTAATGAGGGAGGATTATTGAAAGCTGATGATGGTGGATGGGATGAAGTTTAATTTTTTTTATTTTATAATTTTTAATTTTATAATTTATTTTTTATAAAGATAAATTTATTTTTTAGAATAAAAAGAATAATTTTATAATATTTTATAATATTGAGGATAATATTAATAAAAAAATTGAAAATAATTTTAATTTTAACTTAAAAACTAACCCTAACATCAACTTAGTCATGTATGTAGAAAAATATAATGAGCAGGTTCTTTCATAATAGATATGTATTTTGATTGAATAAAATTTATCTTTAAGTAGCAATATTTTACACGTAAGAAAGTCTAAGGAGCTAATGTTACATGTTTAGATTAATCTAAAAAGTTTCCACAATATATAATTTGACTATGTTATTTAATAAATAATTTTAATGTACTATCACTTTTGTATGTAACTGGATATATATACTAGATAGTAGATAGGGTGGTAAGTGGCAGGATCAGTTAGTTGGAAGGCTTTGCTTCTTAATTATATTGTGAGACAAAGTTAAGGCAACAATAATTAATAACCAACAGCTTACATTTGCCAAGTGTTAATATTTCAGCCTTTTGACTTAATAGTCAAATCATACCAAATTAAAAAGATGGCAATAAGGTCCCACGAGTGCAAACCATTCATCAAAAGATAATAGGTGGCTAATAGGTGGCATTACTTAATTAAGCCGCGCAACTGGATTGTCTGCATTTGTCAGTGAAGTCGTTAGCATTTAGCAAACCAATTTCAGTTAGTGAATAATTAATTTATTAATTCACTTAAATAATTCATTGTATATGTCCCTTTTTTCGGATAAAATAAACGTAACGAAATTGAAGCATCAAATACTATTTTACTTAATTAAATTTAGTTAGTTGAATAGTTAGTTTTGTCGTCCGTTTAAGTAAGTATTAAAAATTTAAATTTTATTTTGTATGTATAACAATTTATAATTAATGATAAATTTTTAAATAAAATTTTAATTTACAATAAATTAATTTTTGACATTTATTCGAAAATACCGTCGAAACAAAAAAAAGAGTTAGCATTTAGCAATGTTGGTCGAAGCTAGGCACGTGTATCAATAATATGGGGCTTCAAGGCCCAATGATAACATCAATGACATAAATATTTGGTTAACTTTCTTGGTTGACAGAGGAATGAACGGTTTGCTCAACAAAAGTGGGTCAGCATATATGAAGTGGTTTGTTATACTTTGGGGCAATATATATTTATAGCATCATTTTGAAGCATAGACCCCCTTTTTATTTTTAATATTGGGGTTGTAATGGTATTTTTTAATATGTAAAAATTTAGTATAACTTTTTTGTAGATATCATAAATTTGAGTCAGATTTATGATTTTTAAATTTTTTGTTGATATTATAAAATTGAGAGTTAAATTTATAATTTTTATTTTTTTAAAAAAATATAAATTTGAGAGTCAAATTTATATTTTAGTATTAAATTTTTTTTTAAAGATTCAGATCTTTGATTTGCTTGAGAACGAAAAATAGTTTATCTCACCACAAGTTAAATTTTTTAATTTGTGTACTTTAAAATCTGATTCTTTAATTTTTGAGAAAAGAACAAATTGATCATTGACTTTTTGGTTCGTGAATATTTAAGTTTCTGAGGATTTAAAAATACATTTAAGTCTTTAACCTCTTTAAAATCTGGACATATTGATTCCTGAATCTAATTTGTCTAATTTTAAAAACTTTCTTAGGTGTGCATCCGTATCAACTAGGTCAGTAAAATGGGAGTCACATTTGATTTTTCCGTTGACTCTGACAGACTCAAGTGAATATGAGGGATCAATATGTCTAGGTTTTAAAAAGATCAAGAACTTAAATATATTTTCAAATCTTCGAAAACTTAAATGTTTGCGGATCAAAAGATTAAGAATCTATTTGTCCTTTTTTCTTAATTTTTTAAATCTAAGAATTCGACTTATTATTTAAAATTAAAAAATTTAAATCTATATTAAAAAATATACCAATTTATTTTAATACTGAATTATCCATAATTTTTTTTCATTTCTAAAAAAATTAGCCGCATAGACCGCCAGATCCCCCATTGCCAATTTGCCATGGCATAAAATTATTGCTATTTAATTTATTAAATGTTTAATTATTCGGTTGGTTCTTATAGTTTTGTGAAATTTTTTAGTTAGGTTCCTGTACTTTTTTCTGTTTTAATTGAGTATTTGCACTAATTTTTTTTAATTGAGTTCCTACACTTTTTTTTTCTTTTATTTGAGTCCCTGTACCTATTTTTATTTAATTGGATCTCTATACAATTAAGTCAATTACTATCAAGAGAAATCTAATTGAAAAAAAAAATTGACACAGAAACCTAATTAAAAGAATATAAAAATCTAATTAAAAATTTTACGAAATTATAAGAATTAACAAAATAATTAAACCTTTATTAAATAAAGAAAACACTGTAAATATGATGTATCTTGTGAAGCATTATTCACTGATCCGGATCTCATCTATTATCATGAAAAGAGATGTATATTGATCTTATTTAAATAATTTATACAAACTTATATATTCTGTAAACATCATAATTCAGTCATCGAATATTTATGTATATTTTTACATATCATTTCACCCTTTTTAGCAATATTTAACCATCCAAATAATAAAATATTTCATAATAAAATAATCAAAATTTTTA
>NC_029785.2:28433093-28434374 GCF_000816755.2 Arachis ipaensis
TTCAGATCTTTGATTTGCTTGAGAACGAAAAATAGTTTATCTCACCACAAGTTAAATTTTTTAATTTGTGTACTTTAAAATCTGATTCTTTAATTTTTGAGAAAAGAACAAATTGATCATTGACTTTTTGGTTCGTGAATATTTAAGTTTCTGAGGATTTAAAAATACATTTAAGTCTTTAACCTCTTTAAAATCTGGACATATTGATTCCTGAATCTAATTTGTCTAATTTTAAAAACTTTCTTAGGTGTGCATCCGTATCAACTAGGTCAGTAAAATGGGAGTCACATTTGATTTTTCCGTTGACTCTGACAGACTCAAGTGAATATGAGGGATCAATATGTCTAGGTTTTAAAAAGATCAAGAACTTAAATATATTTTCAAATCTTCGAAAACTTAAATGTTTGCGGATCAAAAGATTAAGAATCTATTTGTCCTTTTTTCTTAATTTTTTAAATCTAAGAATTGGACTTATTATTTAAAATTAAAAAATTTAAATCTATATTAAAAAATATACCAATTGATTTTAATACTGAATTATCCATAATTTTTTTTCATTTCTAAAAAAATTAGCCGCATAGACCGCCAGATCCCCCATTGCCAATTTGCCATGGCATAAAATTATTGCTATTTAATTTATTAAATGTTTAATTATTCGGTTGGTTCTTATAGTTTTGTGAAATTTTTTAGTTAGGTTCCTGTACTTTTTTCTGTTTTAATTGAGTATTTGCACTAATTTTTTTTAATTGAGTTCCTACACTTTTTTTTTCTTTTATTTGAGTCCCTGTACCTATTTTTATTTAATTGGATCTCTATACAATTAAGTCAATTACTATCAAGAGAAATCTAATTGAAAAAAAAAATTGACACAGAAACCTAATTAAAAGAATATAAAAATCTAATTAAAAATTTTACGAAATTATAAGAATTAACAAAATAATTAAACCTTTATTAAATAAAGAAAACACTGTAAATATGATGTATCTTGTGAAGCATTATTCACTGATCCGGATCTCATCTATTATCATGAAAAGAGATGTATATTGATCTTATTTAAATAATTTATACAAACTTATATATTCTGTAAACATCATAATTCAGTCATCGAATATTTATGTATATTTTTACATATCATTTCACCCTTTTTAGCAATATTTAACCATCCAAATAATAAAATATTTCATAATAAAATAATCAAAATTTTTACAAGAGTATAATCAAATTTTTTTATTAATACAAAAAATCAACCACCACTAACTACATTTTTATATTTTTATTCGT
>NC_029785.2:28434381-28435461 GCF_000816755.2 Arachis ipaensis
TTAAATATTTTCAATAGTGCTTTGTTAGGATTTTGACAAGTGCTGTATTAGGATTTTGATTTCGTTTCTTTCTAAGGTGTTTTGTTATCTCTTTCACATCTCTCTCTTTTTCCTAAACCATTTTCTTTAGATACAGTGGATAGTGCGTTGAAGGCAATCTGAAAAAAGTTTGAGAAGTTTACAATGACAGTTACGAGACAGAATCAATTTCAATTTTTTTTGAGAATGAGTTAGATGTTCTTAAAATTGAAAAAGGATCCTTAATTATGGTTGTTCAACAATTTTGTACTTTATGTGCTTAAATAGAATGATTTAGATCAAAAGGAGAATTTGAAGATTAAATTTATTTTAATTTAGTCTTTTAAAATAGCTTAAAACGTTAAAAGTAGGGAAAAAACTACGTGAAAAGTTTGGAAAGATTCTTAATGTTGTGTTAGAAAAAAAGAAATCATGCATTACAAAGGTTAAAATTTTGATTGATCGTGAAAAAAAGATGGGGCATAGCATGAAAATGGTTTCTCTGAATAATAAATATGTAGAAATAGGGCTGAGTTTTGAACGAGTTAAAATTTTCTATAATTATTGTGCTCACTTAGGGCATGATAAAAAAATTTAGTCTAAATTTATGAATAATTTTACTATAAGTCAAATAAATAGGAGGATTGACGGAGGCTTTGAGTGTGACAGAGCTCATAAAAGTTAGCAAGATTCTTCTCCTTTCCAACCTATGGTAAAACCCCCTTTGGTTTGGCTATTAGATAATTTTGCAAATTTATCAGTTTTGAAGGAAAGGGAACATGCAATTACGGAGGAAGAGGAGATTTAAAGTAGGACGAGGAGGCATGATAGGGCTGAATCAGCTGCTATTCTGAAGGTGATTGACATTAATCAAAACATGTCAAATAATTTTAATGGTGTCAATAAATCAGGAACCATGCAGGGAGGAGTGTTAGATTCTGATTCAACAATGGAAGTAATAAGAAGAACGATAGGACTGTTTAAAGACACAATCTGAAAAAGATATATAGCAAGAAGATTTCAGTCCAACAGTTTACTAACAAGGGTTAAAAGGGGTTTGTA
>NC_029785.2:28435469-28438202 GCF_000816755.2 Arachis ipaensis
ATATAAATGAGATGGGAGAGGGTGCTACCCAACAAATGGTACCCAAGGATCTATGAAGATGATGATGTGGAATTATCATGTTTGAGAAAAACTCTGACATTTGACAATATTAAAGGGTTGTGTTTAACCCATGTCATTTCCCTGAAGTAGTATTTTTATGTGAAACAAAAAACACCATCCCGATCGTGGAAGAAATTTTTGGTAGTGAAGGTTATAAGAATTTTTTTTGTTGATCCAAGGGAATTGCAAGAGGTTTAGTGGTTGCATGGAAGGAAAGGGAGAAATATGTAATAACCAAAATAAAATAATTAAATACATAGAAGATAAATAAATTAATAAAAATAGTGGGACCCATTCTAAAGATATTTTTTCCTTCTTCCTCAAACCTTAAACTAAAACACACACAAGAAACCATACATTAGCAAAGAGAGAGATGGAAACAGTGAAAGTGCAAAGAGAGAGATAACACACAAGGAAGAGAGGAGAGATGACGATAACGACAATGCTAGCAGAGGAGGTCATTGTTGCCGTCACAAAACACGAGCTAGAAAGAGAGAAAGAGAGACAAGGTAAAGGAAAGAGAAGCTAGAGGATAAGAATGAGATGAGGAAGAACATGGAGGGGCAAGATGCGACAAGGGCATGGAAGTGATGTTGTTGCTGCTGCTGCTGTATTGACGTTGTTGACGTTGTATTTGAAGAAGAGGAGAATGCTTAATTGCGGGTTCAAGCAAGTGAGATGACCGATGAATGATGGAGAACTAGAGAGAGAATGATGAGGAAGGAGGTATGGCGAAGGTGGAAGATATCGCTATTCCCATTGGAGCTTGTAACACCCTATCACTCTAAGCCTTACCTCCTTACCTCTAGCCGTAAAGCAAAGGACGACAAAGTGTCACAACAGTTCTAAAGCTCCATACGATAATATATAGTCAAATAATATAATACACTAGAAGTCCGATGAAGGAATAAAAAGCTCAAGAATGCATAAAATAGAGATACAAAAGTGCAAAGCATTCACACACGATAATTAAAGCGCAAAGGTAGGAAAAGAGATGAAAGATACAAGGTAAACAAGGTTGATGAGCGAATATTTTATATGCTTTTTGACATCATTTTCATATAGTTTTTAGCATGTTTTGTTTAAGTTTTATTATATTTTCATAGGTTTTTATGTAAAATTTACATTTTTGGATTCTACTATGAGTTGTTGTGTTTTATGGTGATTTCAGGTATTTTCTAGCTGAAATCTGAGAGTTTTGACAAAGTCTGATTCAGAGGCAAGGAAAGCGTAGCAGATGATGTCAGGATCTGACCTCCGTGCATTCAAACAAGCATTTCTGGAGTTACAGATATCCAAATGGAGAGTTCTCAATGGCTATGGAAAGCTAACATCCAGGGCTTTCCAGAAATATATAATAGTTCATACTTGTCTTTGGAGATGAAGGCCCAAAACTGGTGTCAACGCCAGCCATCTACCCCATTCCTGGCATTGGACGCCCAAAAGGGAGCAGCTGGCGTCCAACGCCGAAAGGGGAGTCCGAAGGGGGCGTTCAACGCCCAAGAGCCCTACTAGCACGTGGAGACACCCTTAGCTCAGCCTAAACACTCACCAAGTGGGCTTCGGAAGTGAATTTTCGTACTACAAGCCTAAGCCTATCATATTTCTGTAATCCTTAGTTATTAGATTAGTATATATAGGAGAAGATCACCCTTGTTTTAGGATCTTCGACCACCATAGAACATTATTTCATATTTTCGAGTTTCATTGATGAGCCACTAAACCTCCTAGGTTAAGGTTAGGAGCTCTGCTGAGTTTTATGGATTAATAAAAGCACTACTGTTCTATTCCAATTTGTGTTTGATTCTCTCCTAAGATATATCTTCGTTCTTCAACCATATGAATGAGTTGAACCGTCAAAAGTTATCTTTATTCTACATGGGTTCAACAAGCATCTTTCATCGGATATCAATGAACCACTAGCTTGATTATACATCTCTTAAACAGCTAATCCACAACTTTGTTGGGGACTTCTCGAGACATCAGTTCAGTCGAGGTATGGGGAGATTAGAGTCTTTGTGGTAAAGGCTAAAATCAAGGCGCAGCATTCTCTGATTCGGAAGATTCGACCTTGTCTGTGGTGTTTTGAGTAGGATCATCAAGGGAATGAACTACAGGAGCTTCACCCTCATTCAGACTGGATGCGCACTAAGCCTGGTGTTCAGCCTAGAGGAAGATTGGCGTCCGCTCAAACCGGTGTTGATCACATACAGCCTGCTATAGAAGAAATCATTCACAGTTGGAGTAGACAATAAGAAAGGATTGATCCAGAAGAACAAATTATCTCTGAAGCCTTAACCACCTTCTTATCATTGAATTCATAATTACTGAGTAACGTTATCTTTATTTTACTTTTATCTTAATTTTGAATTTCAAAATCAAATCTTTTCAAAAAATTAAATCTTTTTCAAATCTTTATCTTATCTTGTTTTAAATTCAAATTTTAAAATTCAATTTTCAAAATCTTATCTTATCTTAAATCAATTTCAATTTTCAAATTTCAAATTTCAAATTTCAAAATTTAAAATTCAAAATTCAAAATTCAAAATCAAATCTTTTTCAAAATTCAAATTTCAAATCTTATCTTTTCAAATATTTTTAAAATCTTTTTCATATCTTAAAATCTTTTTCAAAATCTTTTTCAAATCTTTTTCAAAATCTTTAAGTTTTAAT
>NC_029785.2:28438382-28518598 GCF_000816755.2 Arachis ipaensis
TTTTCAATTCTTATCTTATCTTGTTGACTTTTCTCTTCAATTTTAAATTTCAAAATTTTAAAATCAAATATTTTTCAAATCTTCTATCTTATCTTATTTTCAAATCTTTCTTAATTAGTTACTTGTTTTCTCTTTCTATTTTTTTCATATCTTTTTAAAATATTTTTCAAAATCTTTTTCAAAATCTTTAAATTTTAAATCTTATCTTTTTTTAATCTTTTTAAATCTTTACCTTATCTTTCTTTTTGAATTTAAAAATTTTAAATTTCAAATCTTTACTTTCTTTCAACTTTTAAAATTCAAAACTTTCTCCTTTTAATTTCAAAATTAAATCTTTTATTTTATTCTTAAATCTTGTTAATTAGTTAGTTACTTGTTTTATCTTTTATTCTCTTTTCTACTCTTCTTTCTCTTTCTTCTTTTTCGAATATTCTTACCTCTTTCTCTCTCTCTTTTATTTTCGAAAATCATCTACTTCTTTCTCTCTCTTCTTTTTCGAAAACCACCTTTAAAATTGTCAATTTTTTTTAATTAATTAGTTGTCTTAAATTTTCTTTTATTTTTCTTTCTTCTTTTCGAAATTAACAATTAAATAAAATAAAAACAAAAAAAATAATTTTCTTTTCTTTTTAATTTCAAAAATTTGAATTCCATCTCTCTCCCTCTACCTCCATTCTTATTGTCTTCTCAAGACATCTTACTGGACGTGCTCTATACTCTGATATAGAGACACACACCTTTCTATTTCCTTATTTCTTGACTGAGTGTACAGGAACAGGAAGAGATCACCATGAACTCAAATAGGGATTAACAGTTTAGAAGAACTTTGGGGTCTTATACAGTCCCCAGTCCTGACTTCTATGGAAGCAGCATTAGCATACCTCCTATTGGAGTAGCTAACTTTATGCTCAACCCACAGTTAATCATTCTAGTACAGCAAAACTGCCAGTTTCATGGACTTCCACAAGAAGAGCCCATGAAATTCCTTGCAGAATTCCTGCAATTAGTTGACACAGTATACACTGAGGGACTAGGCCAGGATGTCTATAGATTGATACTTTTTCCCTTTGCTGTTAAAGACCAAGCAAAGAGGTGGTTAGACAACCAACCCAAGTCTAGCTTGAAACCATGGAGTCAGCTGGTGGAAAAGTTTTTGAATCAATACTTTCCCCCAAAGAAGCTAACCCAGTTAAGATTGGACATTCAAGGCTTCAAACAAGAAGATAGTGAATGTCTTTATAATGCTTGGGTGAGGTACATGATGATGCTACGGAAATGCCCTACTAAAATATTTTCAGAATGGGTAAAGTTAGACATCTTCTATTACGGACTCACCGATATGGCTAAGATGTCCTTAGACCATTCTGATAGTGGTTTGATGCACGGATTCCCACACTCCGTACAACTAAACCAGCAAGTACACTGGGTCGTTGGTGCACAAAATTGTGATCATCAATGGCGCCAACAACTTGGTACACACAATTGTAATCTCAACTCTTTGTCACAACTCCGCACAACTAACCAGCAAGTGCACTGGGTCGTCCAAGTAATAAACCTTACGTGAGTAAGGGTCGATCCCACGGAGATTGTCGGCTTGAAGCAAGCTATGGTCATCTTGTAAATCTCAGTCATGCGGATTCAAATGGTTATGGAGAATTGATAATTAAAAGATGAATAAAATATAAAATAGGATAGAGATACTTATGTAATTCATTGGTAGAAATTTCAGATAAGCGTATGGAGATGCTTTGTTCCTTCTGAACATCTGCTTTCCTATTGCCTTCATCCAATCATTCATACTCCTTTCCATGGCAAGCTTTATGTTGGGCATCACCGTTGTTAATGGCTACTTTCCATCCTCTCAGTGAAAATGGTCCAAATGCACTGTCACCGCATGGCTAATCAGCTGTTGGTTCTCGATCATGTTGGAATAGGATCCATTGATCCTTTTGTGTCTGTCACTACGCCCAACACTCACGAGTTTGAAGCTCGTCACAGTCATCCCTTCCCAGATCCTACTCGGAATACCACAGACAAGGTTTAGACTTTCTGGATCTCAGGAATAGCCGCCAATAATTCTAGCCTATACCACGAAGGTTCTAATCTTAGATTAGAAACCCAAAAGATACACATTCAAGCTTGTTTGCATGTAGAACGGAAGTGATTGTCAGGCACGTGTTCATAGGTGAGAATGGTGATGAGTGTCACGGATCATCACATTCATCAAGTTAAAGAACGAGTGTATATCTTAGAGAAGAAGTAGGCGTGAATTTAATAGAAAAACAATAGTACTTTGCATTAATTCAAGAAGAACAGCAGAGCTCCACACCTTAATCTACGGTGTGTAGAGACTCCACCGTTGAAAATACAAAAGTAATGAAGGTTCAGGCATGGCCAAATGGCCAGCTCCCATAAAGGTCTAAGATAGCATAAGACTAATCAAAAATTGAAAATACAATAGCAAAAGGTCCTATTTATAGAGAACTAGTAGCCTAGGGTTTACAAAAATAAGTAATTAATGCAGAAATCTTCTTCTGGGCCCACTTGGTGTGTGCTTGGGCTGAGCGTTGAAGGTTTCACGTGTAGAGACTTTTCTTGGAGTTAAACACCAGCTTTTGTGCCAGTTTGGGCGTTTAACTCTAGCTTTTATGCCAGTTCTGGCATTTTGACGCCAGAATTTTTATGCTGACCTGGAACACCAGTTTGGGCCATCAAATCTCGGGCAAAGTATGGAGTATTATATATTTCTGGAAAGCCCAGGATGTCTACTTTCTAACTCAATTGAGATCGCGCCAATTGGGCTTTTGTAGCTCCAGAAAATCCACTTCGAGTGCAGGGAGGTCAGAATCCAACAGCATCTGCAGTCCTTTTTTAGCCTCTGAATCAAATTTTTGCTCAGGTCCCTCAATTTCAGCCAGAAAATATTTGAAATCACAAAAAAACACACAAACTCATAGTAAAGTCCAGAAATGTAATTTTTGAATAAAAACATAATAAAAATTAACTAAAATATACTAAAAACTACCTAAAAACAATGCTAAAAAGCGTATAAATTATCCGCTCATCACAACACCAAACTTAAATTGTTGCTTGTCCCTAAGCAACTGAAAATCAAATAGGATAAAAAGAAGAGAATATACAATGAATTCTAAAAACATCTATGAAGATCAGTCTTAATTAGATGAGCGGAGCTAGTAGCTTTTTGCTTCTGAATAGTTTTGGCATCTCACTTTATCCTTTGAAGTTCAGAATGATTGGCTTTTATAGGAATTCAGAATTCAGATAGTGTTATTGATTCTCCTAGTTCAATATGTTAATTCTTGAACACAGTTACTTTATGAGTCTTGGCCGTGACCCTAAGCATTTTGTTTTCCAGTATTACCACCGGATACATAAATGCCACAGACACATAACTGGGTGAACCTTTTCAGATTGTGACTCAGCTTTGCTAGAGTCCCCAATTAGAGGTGTCCAGAGCTCTTAAGCACACTCTTTTTTCTTTGGACCACGACTTTAACCGCTCAGTCTCAAGCCTTTCACTTCACACCTTCACGCCACAACCACATGGTTAGGGACAGCTTGGTTTAGCCGCTTAGGCCAGAATTTTATTCCTTTAGGCCCTCCTATCCACTGATGCTCAAAGCCTTGGATCCTTTTTATTACCCTTGACTTTTGGTTTAAAGGGCTATTGGCTTTTTCTGCTTGCTTTTTCTTTCTCTTTTTTTCTTTTATTTTTTTTCGACCTTTCTTTTTTTTCGCAAGCTTTTCACTGCTTTTTCTTGCTTCAAGAATCAATTTTTATGATTTTTCATATTATCAATAACATTTCTCCTTTTTCATTATTCTTTCAAGAGCCAAAAATTTTAACATTCATAAACAACAATATAAAAAATATGCACTGTTTAGGCATTCATTTAGAAAATAAAAGTATTGCCACCACATCAAAATAATTAAGCTATTTTAAAATTTGAAATTCATGTACTTCTTATTCTTTTGTAATTAAAAATATTTTTCATTTAAGAAAGGTGATGGATTCATTGGACATTCATAACTTTAAGGCAGACACTTAGACACTAGTGATCATGTAATAAGACACAAACGTAAATAAAACATAAAGCATAATTTTCGAAAAATAGAAAAATAAGAACAAGAAAATTAAAGAACGGGTCCACCTTAGTGATGGCGGCTTGTTCTTCCTCTTGAAGATCATATGGAGTCCTTGAGCTCCTTTATGTCTCTTCCTTGCCTTTGTTGCTCCTCCCTCATGACTCTTTGGTCTTCTCTAATTTCATGGAGGAGGATGGAATGCTCTTGGTGCTCCACCCTTATTTGTCCCATATTGGAACTCAATTCTCCTAGGGAGGTGTTGATATGCTCCCAATAGTTTTGTGGAGGAAAATGCATCCCTTGAGGCATCTCAGGGATTTCATGATGAGGAATTTTCTCATGCTCTTGTTGAGGTCCATGAGTGGACTCTCTTGTTTGCTCCATCCTTTTCTTAGTGATGGGCTCGTCCTCATCAATGAGGATGTCTTCCTCTATGTCAATTCCAGCTGAATTGCAGAGGTGACAAATGAGATGAGGGAAGGCTAACCTTGCCAAAGTAGAGGACTTGTCCGCCACCTTGTAGAGTTCTAGGGATATAACCTCATGAACTTCTACTTCTTCTCCAATCATGATGCTATGGATCATGATAGCCCGGTCTATAGTAACTTCAAACCGGTTGCTAGTGGAAATGATTGAGCGTTGGATGAACTCCAACCATCCCCTAGCCATGGGCTTGAGGTCATGCCTTCTTAGTTGAACCGGCTTTCCTCTTGAATCTCTCTTCCATTGAGCGCCCTCTTCACAAATGTCTATGAGGACTTGGTCCAACCTTTGATCAAAGTTGACCCTTCTAGTGTAGGGGCGTGAATCTCCTTGCATCATGGGCAAGTTGAATGCCAACCTTACATTTTCCGAACTGAAATCTAAGCAATTCCCCCGGACCATTGTAAGCCAATTCTTAGGGTCCGGGTTCACACTTTGATCATGGTTCTTGGTGATCCATGCATTGGCATAAAACTCTTGAATGGGGTTAGTGAGAACTTCCCAACCTCTTCTTCGAATCTCATGTCGGATCTCCGAATATTCACTCTTTTTGAGCTTGAAAGGGACCTCGGGGATCACTTTCTTCTTGGCCACAACTTCATAGAAATGGTCTTGATGCACCCTTGAGATGAATATCTCCATCTTTCATGACTCGGAGGTGGAAGCTTTTGCCTTCCCTTTCCTCTTTCTTGAGGTTTCTAGAGGAGATGGAGGGGGTTTAGTGGTTCGGCCAAAGAGGAGAAGTAGTGTGTATGAGGTGTGAAAATGAATGAGTGAAGATGGGTTTATATAGAAGTGAAGAGAGGCGTAGGGTTCGGCCATGTATGGGTGGGTTTGGGAGGGAAAGTGGTTTGAATTTGAATGGTGAGGTAGGTGGGGTTTTATGATGGATGGATGTGGATTGGTGAAGAGATTATGGAGAAGAAGGTAGGATTTGATAGGAAAGGGGTTTTTGGGGAAGAGGTATTGAGGTGATTGGTGAAGGGTATTTGGGAAGGAGTAAAGAAGAGAGAGAGAAAGATGAGGTAGGTGGGGATCCTGTGGGGTCTACAGATCCTGAGGTGTCAAGGATTTCTCATCCTTGCACCATGTTGGCGTGTAAACGCCCATTGCTTGCCAATCCTGGTGTTAAACGCTAGGTTGCTGCCCATTTCTGGCGTTTAACGCCAGCTCTGTGCCCATTTCAGGCATTAAACACCAGTCTGGTGCCCATTTCTGGCGTTAAACGCCCAGAATGGTGCCAGACTGGGCGTTTAACGCCCATTCTGCTACCCTTACTGGCGTTTAAATGCCAGTAAGCTTCTCCTCCAGGGTGTGCTATTTTTAATACTATTTTTCATTCTATTTTTGCTTTTTCAGTTGTTTTTGTGACTTCACATGATCATCAATCTACAGAAAATATAAAATAACAATGAAAAATAAATGGATATGATTAAATAAAATTGGGTTGCCTCCTAACAAGCGCTTCTTTAATGTCAATAGCTTGATAGTGGGCTCTCATGGAGCCTCACAGATACTTAGAGCATGATGATGACCTCCCAACACCAAACTTAGAGTTTGAATGTGGGGGCTCTATTTGACTCTACATTGAGAGAAGCTTTTCATGCTTCCTCTTCATGGTTACAGAAGGAGATCCTTGAGCTTTAAACACAAGGGAGTCCTCATTCACTTGAAGGACCAATTCTCCTCTGTCAACATCAATCACAGCTTTTGCTGTGGCTAGAAAGGGTCTGCCAAGGATGATGGATTCATCCATACACTTCCCACACTCCGTACAACTAAACCAGCAAGTACACTGGGTCGTTGGTGCACGAAATTGTGATCATCAATGGCGCGAACAACTTGGTACGCACAATTGTAATCTCAACTCTTTGTTACAACTCCGCACAACTAACCAGCAAGTGCACTGGGTCGTCCAAGTAATAAACCTTACGTGAGTAAGGGTCGATCCCACGGAGATTGTCGGCTTGAAGCAAGCTATGGTCATCTTGTAAATCTCAATCAGGCGGATTCAAATGGTTATGGAGAATTGATAATTAAAAGATGAATACAATATAAAATAGGATAGAGATACTTATGTAATTCATTGGTAGGAATTTCAGATAAGCGTACGGAGATGCTTTGTTCCTTCTGAACCTCTGCTTTCCTATTGCCTTCATCCAATCATTCATACTCCTCTCCATGGCAAGCTTTATGTTGGGCATCACCGTTGTCAATGGCTACTTCCCGTCCTCTCAGTGAAAATGGTCCAAATGCGCTGTCACAATCAGCTGTTGGTTCTCGATCATGTTGGAATAGGATCCATTGATCCTTTTGCGTCTGTTACTACGCCCAACACTCGTGAGTTTGAAGCTCGTCATAGTCATCCCTTCCCAGATCCTACTCAGAATACCACAGACAAGGTTTAGACTTTCTGGATCTCAGGAATAGCCGCCAATAATTCTAGCCTATACCACGAAGGTTCTAATCTTAGATTAGAAACCCAAGAGATACACATTCAATCTTGTTTGCATGTAGAACAGAAGTGGTTGTCAGGCACACGTTCATAGGTGAGAATGGTGATGAGTGTCACAGATCATCACATTCATCAAGTTGAAGAACGAGTGTATATCTTAGAGAAGAAGTAGGCGTGAATTGAATAGAAAAACAATAGTACTTTGCATTAATTCATGAGGAACAGCAGAGCTCCACACCTTAATCTATGGTGTGTAGAGACTCCACTGTTGAAAATACAAAAGTAATGAAGGTTCAGGCATGGCCGAATGGCCAGCCCCCATAAGGGTCTAAGATAGCATAAGACTAATCAAAAATTGAAAATACAATAGCAAAAGGTCCTATTTATAGAGAACTCGTAGCCTAGGGTTTACAAAAATAAGTAATTAATGCAGAAATCTTCTTCTGGGCCCACTTGGTGTGTGCTTGGGCTGAGCGTTGAAGGTTTCACGTGTAGAGACTTTTCTTGGAGTTAAACACCAGCTTTTGTGCCAGTTTGGGCGTTTAATTCCAGCTTTTATGCCAGTTCTGGCGTTTTGACGCCAGAATTTTTATGCTGACCTGGAACGCCAGTTTGGGCCATCAAATCTCGGGCAAAGTATGGACTATTATATATTTCTGGAAAGCCCAGGATGTCTACTTTCCAACTCAATTGAGATCGTGTCAATTGAGCATTTGTAGCTCCAGAAAATCCACTTCGAGTGCAGGGAGGTCAGAATCCAACAGCATCTGCAGTCCTTTTTCAGCCTCTGAATCAGATTTTTGCTCAGGTCCCTCAATTTCAGCTAGAAAATATCTGAAATCACAGAAAAACACACAAACTCATAGTAAAGTCTAGAAATGTGATTTTTGAATAAAAACTAATAAAAACATAATAAAAATTAACTAAAATATACTAAAAACTACCTAAAAACAATGCCAAAAAGTATATAAATTATCCGCTCATCAGTCGTCCAAGTAATAGCTGAGGTGAGTCAGGGTCAATCCCACAAGGATTGTCAGCTTGGATCAAACAGTAGTTATCTTGTAAATCTTTGTTAGGAAAATAGAAAAGTTGTGTAGTTGTTTAAACGCATAAAAGTAAAATAAAGATAACATTACTTAGTAATTGGGAATCGAATGATAAGAAGATGGTTAAGGCTTCAGTATGCTTTGTTCTTCTGGATCAATACTTTCTTACTGTCTAATCCAATTGTGAATGATTTCTTCTATAGCAGGCTGTTTGTGATCAATGCCAGTTTGAGCAGCCGCCAATCTTCGTCTAGGCTGAACACCAGGTTTAGTGCGCATCCAGTCTGAATGAGGGTGAAGCTCCTACAGTTTATTCCCTTGGAGATCCTACTCAAAACTCCACAGATAAGGTCGAATCTTCCGAATCAGAGAATGCTACGCCTTGATTTTAGCCTTTACCACAAAGACTCTAATCTCCCCATACCTTGGCTGAACTGATGTCTCGAGAAGTCCCCAACGAAGTCGTGAATTAGCTGTCTAAGAGATGTATCCTCAAGCTAGTAGTTCATTGATATCCGATGAAAGACGCTCGCTGAACCCATGTAGAAGAGAGATAACTTGTGACGGTTCAACTCATTCATAAGGTTGAAGAACGAAGATACATCTTAGGAGAGAATCAAACATAAATTGAAATAGAACAGTAGTACTTTTATTAATCCATAAAACTCAGCAGAGCTCCTAACCTTAACCTTAAGAGATTAGTAACTCATACTGTACATAATAGTGTTTGAAAATAATGGGGGAGGAAGAAGATCCTAAACATGGGTGATCTTCTCCTATATATACTAATCTAATGACTAAGGATTACAGAAATATGATAGACTAGACTTAGGAGTGCGAAAATCCACTTCTGGGGCCCACTTGGTGAGTGTTTGGGCTGAGTTTGAGTGTCTCCCATGTGCTAGTGTCCTTTAGGGGCGTTGAACGCTGACTAGGGACCCTCTTTTGGGCATTGAACTCCAGTTGCTCCCTTTTGGGCGCTGGATGCCGGGAATGGGGCTGGTGGCTGGCATTAAAATCTAGTTTTGGGCCTTCAATTTTGAAATAAAGTATAGACTATTATATATTTGTGGAAAGCCTTGGATGTTAGTTTTCCATAGCCGTTGAGAGTAGAATCCCAAAATGTGGATTTTGCACTAAAACCTATGAAAACTTAATAAAACTTAAACAAAACATACTAAAAACTATATGAAAGCAATGGCAAAAAGCGTATAAAATATCCGCTCATCAGAACACCAAACTTAAACTGTTGCTTGTCCCCAAGCAACTAAAAACAAAGTAGGATAAAAAGAAATATAAGGATGCAATAAATTTCAGAGTTCTCAATGAAGCTTAGTTTTAAATAGATGAGCGGGACTGGTAGCTTTTTGCTTATGAATAGTTTTGGCATCTCACTATCCATTGAAGCTTAGAATGATTGGCAACTTTAGGAACTTAGAATCCAGATGATATTATTGATTCTCCTAGTTAAGTTCTTTTTGATTCTTGAACACAACTTTTAGAGTCTTGCCCGTGACCTTAAGCACTTTGTTTTCTAGTATTACCACCGGATACATAAATGTCACAGATACTTTAATTGGGTGAACCCCTTAGGATTGTGACTCAGCTTTGCTAGAGTCCCCAGTCAGTGGTGTCCAGGGTTCTTAAGCACACTCTTTGCTTTGGACCACGACTTTAACTGCTCAGTCTCAAGTTTTTCTCTTGACACCTTCACAGCACAAGCATATAGTTAAGGAAGCAGCTCAATTGAATTGTCTAGGCTAAGATTTCTCTTTTAGGCCCTCCTAACCATTGATGCTCAAAGCCTTGGATCCTTACTCTTGCCTTTTGGTTTAAAAAGTTACTGGCTTTTTGCTCTTGCCTTTTGGTTTAAAGAGCTATTGGCTTTTTCTGCTTTTTAATTCTTTTTCTGCTTGCTTTTTTATTTTTATTTTATTTTATTTTTTTCACATAGTTTTTTTCTTTAGTTGCTTTTTGCTGCTTTTTCTTGCTTCAAAAATCAATTTTAGGATTTTTCAGATCACCAATAATACTTCTCTTTTATCATCATTCTTTCAAGAGCCAGCATTCTTTAACTCCAACATCAAATATGCACTGTTTATTCATACATTCAGAAAATAAAAGCAATGCCACCACATCACATAATTGAACTATTCTTAATATATAACTTGAAATTCATGCATCTTACTTTTCTTTTTCAATTAAAATTTATTTTCTTTTTAAGCAAGGTGAGAGATGCATGGAACATTTCATATCTTTAAGACATAAAGACAGATGATCATGTACTAGAAACAGACAATTAAACACAATACATGGAAAATAGAAAAATATCATGAACAACAGGGGAGTAAATGAAACGAATCCACCTTAGTGATGGTGGCTACTACTTCTTCTGAAGGGTCCAATGGAGTGCTCAATTTCCTCTATGTCACGTCCCTGCCTCTGTTGTTCTTCCTTCATAGCTCTTTGATCTTCTCTTATCTCATGGAGGATGGTGGACTGCTCTTGGTGGTCTAACCTCAGCTGATCCACGTCTTAACTCCACTCTCCCAGAGAGGTGTTCAGTTAATCCCAAAAAATTTTGGGGAGGAAACTACATCCCTTGAGGCATTTCATGGATTTTCTCTTGAGGCATCTTAGGGATTTCCTCTTGAGGCGGCTCTATATGCTCTTGCTGTGGTCCATGTGCCGACTCTCTAACATGCTCCATCCTTCTTTTAGTGATGGGCTTGTCCTCTTCTATGATAATTCCAATTGAATTGCATAGGTGACAATTAAGGTGAGGAAAGTGGAGGCAAGTTCCTTTCCCTTCCTCTTCCTTAAGGTTTCACCAGTCTTTGGTGCCATACTTAGGGATGGTAGAAGTAAAAAAAGCAAAGCTTTTGCAACACCAAACTTAAGAACTTTGCTCATCGTCGAGCAAATAAAAACATAAAGGGAAGAATAGAGTAGAAGAAGAAGAAAAAGGGAGAGATAGAAGGTGAGGTAGGTGGGGGTAGGTTGAGATTCTATGGGACCCACTAGTCCTGAGAGGCTAGGAAATTCGAATTCCCTGCCTCCTTCTTGGCATTGAACGCCCAGCTCTTGCTCCTGGCTGGCATTCAACGCCAGCTAAGTAACTCTCATTGGGCATTGAACACCTAGGGTCTGGCTCCTGCCTGGCGTTCAATGCCAGGTCTATGCCTCTATTGGTTGTTAAACTCCCAGGGTCTGTCCCCTGACTGGCGTTCAACGCCAGTGATGAGCGAATATTTTATACGCTTTTTGGCATCATTTTCATATAGTTTTTAGTATGTTTTGTTTAGTTTTTATTAAGTTTTTATAGGTTTTAGTGTTAAATTCACATTTTTGGATTCTACTATGAGTTTTTGTGCAATTTCAGGTAATTTTTGGCTAAAATTGGGGAGCTGGAGCAGAAGTTTGATCCAGAGACAGAGAAAGCACTGCAGATGCTGTCCGGATCTGACCTCCTTGCACTCGGAAGAGTTCACATTTTTGGATTCTACTATGAGTTTTTGTGCAATTTCAGGTAATTTTTGGCTAAAATTGGGGAGCTGGAGCAGAAGTTTGATCCAGAGACAGAGAAAGCACTGCAGATGCTGTCCGGATCTGACCTCCTTGCACTCGTAAGAGCTTTTCTGGAGTTACAGAAATCCAAATGGAGCGATCATAACGGCTATGAAAAGCTGACTTTCAGAGCTTTCTAGCAACATATAGTAGTCCATATTTTGCTTTGGATTTGAAGGCCTAAAACTGGTATCCAACGCCAGCTACCTGCCCCTTTCCAGGCGTCCAGCGCCCAAAGAGCAGAGACCAATGTCCAAACGCCCAAAGAGGACCCCCCTAGCTGGTGTTCGATGCCCTAAAGACCTCATAGTATGTGGATCTCATCAAAGCTCAGCCCAAACACTTACTAGGTGGGTCCCAGAAGTGGATTTTAGCACTAAAAAGACTATTTTACCCTTACCAGTCATTTGTTTAGTATTTAAGGGATTTTATTTATGTTATTCAGACCTTCTTTGAACAACATCTAGACTTTACACATTATTTTCGAGTTTTATTTTGTATTTTACTTCATTATGAGTTTCTTAATCTCCTAGGTTGAGGGGAGGAGCCCTACTGAGTCCTATGAATTATTAAAAGTATTACTGTTTCTTCTTCGATCTATGTTTGATTTATTTCTAAGATGTATATTCGATCTTCATCGTGGTGGATAGTATGATCAGTGACAATCAGCTCTGTTCATCACATTAAGACGAACATGCCTGACAAACACCCGCGTCTACTTGGGGTTCGTGTGAATACGTGACTGGAAAGCACGAGCCAACATCTATATTTATACATCTCTCAAACGGCTAATCCACGACTTCATTGGGGACTTCTTGAGACACCAGCTTAGCCAATTTCTGAGGAGATTAGGGTCTTTGTGGTATAGGCTAGAATCCTAAGATGCAGCATCCTCTGATCTGGAAGATTCGGCCTTGTCTGTGGCATTTTGAGTAGGATCGCCAGGAGAATGTCCTGCTAGCGCTTCACCCTTCGTTAGATTCGATGACCACGGCCAATGGCGTCCAATCTATAGCAGAGGAGATCAATGACTATGGCCCATGGCGTTGATCACATACAACCTGCCACAGAAGAGATCACTCACAAGCAAAGAAGACAGTAATACCAGAGTTAATTCAGAAAGGCAAAGCAACTCCAATCCTTAACCCTATTCCTATCTCTGTTTATATATTAAACCTTTTTCACTCTATCAATCCAATCCTCAACTACATTCCTATTACTGATTTTAATCCTAATACAACTCCATATATGACATAAAATCAACAACCTTCTGATCTGCCTGACTACGACCTGCAAGATAACCATAGCTTGCTTCAAGCCAACAATCCTCATGGGATCGACCCTGACTCGCTCAGGTATTACTTGGACGACCTAGTGCACTTGTTGGTACAACAGTACGAAAGTGTGGGGATTCGTGCTACCTAGTTTTTAGCGTCGTTGCCGGGGATTGTTCGAGTTTGGACAAACTGACGGATTATCTTGCTTCCTAGATCAGGTAATTTATTTTATTATATTTTATTCGAGTCTTTTAATTTTTGCTTTCCTCTTCTCTATTTTTTTCGAAAATTTTAAAACCTTTTTCAAAAATATTTTTTCTCTTCTTTGTTTAATCTTTGTTCTTTGTTTGAGTCTTATGTTCTTGTTGAGTCTTTTATTTTTATTTTCTTCTTCAATTTTTCGGGAAAAAATCAAAAAGCTTTTCAAAAATATTTTTATTTTCTTTGTTCAAATTTTGTTTTTGGTTAGAGTCTTGTGTTTATGTTCTTGGTTAAAATTTTCAAAAATCTTGAGTCTTTTTCTAAAAAATGTTTAAATTTAGTATCTTTTTGTTTGAGTCTTGTTTCAATTCTTTAAGTTTGGTGTTCTTCATATGTTATTGTATTCTTTGAGTTTTGTTCTTTGTGTTCTTGTTAGTCTTCAAAGTGTTCTTGAGTTTTCTTTGTGTTTTGATCTTAGAATTTTGAAGTTTGGTGTTCCTTTGTGTTTCCCTCCAAAATTTTCGAAAATTAGGGGTGCTAGATCTAAAAATTTGAAGTCTCATGTCTTTTACTTGTTTTTCTCTTTCATCATTAAATTCAAAAATAAAAAAAAATTGCTATTTTTATTTTAACTATATTTTTGAAAATTTTAAATAAAAATTCAGATTTCAATTTCAAATTTTTATCTTATCTTATCTTAGTTTTCAAAATTTCAAAAATAAAATCTTTTCAAAAATTAAAAATCTTATCTTTTTCAAATATCTTATCTTTTTCTCATCTTTTTCAAAATTTAAAAATCTTATCTTATCTTTTTCAAATTTTAAATTTTAAGAATTCAATTTTCAATTTTAAAAATTAAAGCTTTTTCAAAATTAAATTTCAAAATCTTATCTTTTTCAAATTTCAAATTTTAAAAATCATATCTTTTTCAAAATTAAATTTCAAAATCTTATCTTTTTAAATCTTTTTCAAATCTTTTTAGTTTCTTATCTTATGTCTTTCTAAATTCAAATTTAATTTTCAAATCTTTTTCTATCTTCTATCTTATTTCAAATTCAAATCTTTCTTAATTAAAATCTTATCTTCTCTCTCTTCTTTTTCAAAACTTCCTAACTAACTCTTCTCTTTCTTAGTTTTTGAAAACTCTCTCCTTCTTCTCTATCATCTTTTTTAAAAATTCATAACTAACTCTAACCTCTTCTTAATTTTCGAAAATTCCCTCCTATTTCTTCTTTTCTTTTTCGAAAATACAATAACTATCTCTATTTTCGAATTCTTCTTCTTCCCTATCCTCCATCTTCACTTTTCTATCTTCTTCTTCTTTCTTCACATCTAATTGGAAGCTCTTTGGTCCAAGTAGCACAGAAAGTTTTCTTCTTTTCTCTCTTTCTTCTTTTCTTGTTTATGACCAGGAATAGGGATAAAGAACCCCTCTTGACTCTTGATCCTGAACCTGAGAAGACTCTGAGGAGGCATTTACAACAAGCTAAAGCACAACACTTTGGAAGAGATCTTTCAAAAAATTTTGAACAAGAAAGGGAAGACATGGCCGAACCTCAAGAGGATCCAAGAAAGGTCCTTGGTGACTTCACCATGCCTACCTCTGACTTTTATGGCAGAGGCATCTCTGTACCTTCCAATGGAGCTAACAATTTTGAGCTTAAGCCTCAGTTAGTCTCTCTTCTACAGCAGAACTGCGAATTCCATGGACTTCCAACGGAAGATCCACATGAATTTTTAGCTAAGTTCTTATGGATCTGTGATATTGTAAAGACTAATAGAGTTAATCCTGAAGTATACAAGCTTATGCTCTTTTCCTTTGCTATAAGAGACAGAGCTAAGCTATGGTTGGATGCCCAACCTAGAGAGAGTCTTGACTCTTGAAAAAAGCTGGTTAATGCTTTTCTGGCTAAATTCTTTTCCCCTCAAAAGATGAGCAAAATTAGAGTGGAAGCTCAAACTGTTCCGAGGGTTATCTAAAATAGAAAGGTCGATCTCGGATAAGATCTTCTAGTCTGGCCAAGGTTGCTGTTTCGAGGGTTACCTAAAACTGAAGGTCGATCTCAGATGAGATCTGCTGTGGTGGCCGGAGCTGTCGTGTCCGATCTGGTGGAACTGGTGGAGCTGGAGATGCTGCTGGTCCTTCGTCACCGGAGGGTGGTGGTACCTGCAAGAGACTCCGATGCTTAAGTTAGCATGGGCTTTAAGTAGATTTTTAGTAGAATCAAAGTATGAGTTATACCTGGGTGCTCTAGTGTATTTATAGTAACGTAGGCTGACCTTTCTAGATAAGATAAGTTAGTTATCTTATCTTATCTTTTGAGTGAAGTCATCTTATCTTTAGGGGAAACCGCCCTTATCTTTCTAGGCTTTAGTTGCCTTTAGATTTGGGCTATGTCCCTTTATTTGGGCCTGCTTGGGTGGTGCACGAAATCGTGATCGTTCATTCCTTGGTAACGGCGCTAAAAACTTAATACGCACGTTCATAATCTTAGTTCTTTGTCACAACTTCGCACAACTAACCAGCAAGTGCACTGGGTCATCCAAGTAATAAACCTTACGTGAGTAAGAGTCGATCCCACAGAGATTGTCGGCTTGAAGCAAGCTATGGTCATCTTGCAAATCTCAGTTAGGCAGATTCATATGGTTATGGATATTTGATAATTAAAATATAATTAAAATATAAAATAGGATAGAGATACTTATGTAATTCATTGGTAAGAATTTCAGATAAGCGTATAGAGATGCTTTTGTTCCTTCTGAATCTCTGCTTTCCTGCTGTCTTCATCAAATCATTCCTACTCCTTTCTATGGCAAGCTTTATGTAGAGCATCACCGTTGTCAATGGCTACATCCCGTTCTCTCTGTGAAAATGGTCCAAAATACGCTGTCACCGCATGGCTAATCATCTGCCGGTTCTCGATCATACTGGAATCGGATTCAGTAATCCTTTTGCGTCTGTCACTATGCCCAGCACTCGCGAGTTTGAAGCTCGTTACAGTCATCCCTTCCTAGATCCTACTCGGAATACCACAGACAAGGTTTAAACTTTCCGAATCTCAAGAATGGCCGCCAATAATTCTAGCCTATACCACGAAGACTCTGATCTCACGATCAGGAGGCTAAGAGATACACATTCAAGCTTGTTTGCATGTAGAACGGAAGTGGTTGTCAGGCACGCGTTCATAGGTGAGAATGGTGATGAGCGTCACATAATCATCACATTCATCATGTTCTTGTGTGCGAATGAATATCTTAGAGAAGAAATAGGCTTGAGTTGAATAGAAAAACAATAGTACTTTGCATTAATTCATGAGGAACAGCAGAGCTCCACACCTTAATCTATGGTGTGTAGAAACTTTACCGTTGAAAATACATGAGAATAAGGTCCAGGCATGGCCGAATGGCCAGCCTCCCTAAACGTGTACCAAACGATCTAAAGATGAACAAAAGATCCCAAGATGTAAAAACAATAGTAAAAAGTTCTATTTATACTAAACTAGTTACTAAGGTTTACAGAGATAAGTAAATAATGTAGAAATCCACTTCCGGGCCTACTTGGTGTGTGCTTGGGCTGAGCATTGAAGCTTTCACGTGTAGAGGTCTTCCTTGGAGTTAAACGCCAGTATGTAACCTATTTCTGGCGTTTAACTCTGCTTTGTAACCTGTTTCTGGCGTTTAACTCTACTTTGCAACCTGCTTTGCATCGGAGGTACCGTCGTATGGGGTCATATCGGGAGCTTTAAAATCCTTTGGAACCATAGCTTTTATTATTGCTTTGGTGAAGGGATCTTGATCCTTGTGGGGGCTGTCGCCGTGACGGGACTGAACTATTTTAGCTTTGAGATCAGCCTCGAGCTTTAGGAGCTTATCTTCTAGCTCTCGACGTCGTCTAGTTTCTCTCCGGAGGTCCCTCTCGGCTTCGCGTTGGTGTTCGGCTTCCTGTTCGAGCTGCTTAAGCCGATTTTATTGTTCTCGGAGGGCATCTAAAATTTTTGTATTTGGAGAATGCTTCTCCCTATTTTGCTGAGGTGTATCTTTGGGTGTGGTGTCTGCGTTCTTGTGCGGCGTCCTATTTTCCAAATTAGAGTTGTGATCGTTGTCAATCTCATCTGCCATGATGATGGAATGACTTCCAGGTTCCCCGGCAACGGCGCCAATGTTCTGAGGGTTACCTGAAACTGAAGGTCGATCTCGGATGAGATCTGCTGTGGTGGCCGGAGCTATCATGTCCGACCTGGTGGAACTGGTGGAGCTGGAGATGCTGTTGATCCTTCATCACCGGAGGGTGGTAGTACCTGCAAGAGACTCTGATGCTCAAGTTAGCATGGGCTTTAAGTAGGTTTTTAGTATAATCAGAGTATGAGTTATACCTGGGTGCTCCAATGTATTTATAGTAATGTAGGCTGACCTTTCCATATAAGATAAGTTAGTTATCTTATCTTATCTTTTGAGTGATGTCATCTTATCTTTAGGGGGAACTGCCCTTATCTTTCTAGGCTTTAGTTGCCTTTAGATTTGGGCTATGTCCCTTTATTTGGGCCTGCTTTGGCTCCCTGTAGCAATTTGGCCGAGCTCTTTGAGAAGAGGTCGGGAGTTCCAGACCTGAAGAGGTCGGTTGACTTGCCTTTAATCAGCCCAGGTCATACAGCTCGACCTAGGGTATGAACAACTGCCGTGCCCGACTTGTAGAAGCATGAGATGTGGCTGGTCCTCGGTCACCAGAGGAGGGTGGTACCTGCAAGAGACTCCGATGCTTAAGTTAGTACGGGCTTTAGGCAGGTTTTTAGTAGAATTGGAGTATATGTTATACCTGGGTGCTCTAGTGTATTTATAGTAGTGCTTTGATGATCTTCCTTTGAGATAGGTTGGTTATCTTATCTTATCTTTTGGGAGGAGATCTTTATCTTTTGTCCAACCGCCTTCTGGTAGGCGGTGGTTCCTTGCCTCTGGGCCTTCTTGGTCCTCAGAGGTGTTTGTCTGAGCTCTTTTGCGAAGAGGTCGGCGATGGGCCAACCTTTCACGAGGTCGGTCCCTTTGTCTTCATCCATCTCGGCCTTATAGCTCGGACCGGTGTATGAACAGTGCCCTTGCTCGAGCTTTGAACTTCCCATGAGGTCGTGCTTCCAAGCTTCGATCTTTGGGGAAGTCGTGCTCGAGCATTGATTTGGTTGGTTTTGAGTAGCTCATCCTCGTGCGGGTTTGGTGTTGCTTCTGCTTTAATGTGAAGCGATTTTAGCTTCTTAATTGCGGTGTTCTTTCGGAGTGCATTTAACTTCCTTGGCAACGTGCGTCTGCTTTAAAAGCCCATTGATTAGGTTTTTTATTCATTTTCACTATTTTATTTCTCTCTTTGCTTTTCGTTTGAAATCAAAAAGGGGTTTTCTTTCTTTTCGTTTCTACTTTGCTTTCGTCTGTTTCATTTGCTCAGCGAAAGAAGCTTACTTTCATTC
The DNA here is from genome assembly GCF_000816755.2 of Arachis ipaensis. NCBI lineage: Eukaryota > Viridiplantae > Streptophyta > Magnoliopsida > Fabales > Fabaceae > Arachis > Arachis ipaensis. The sequence continues at coordinate 28,456,975 of NC_029785.2, forward strand.
ATCCTCTGGTTGTCCCAGAACTCCAAGATTGTTTCTTTCTTGAGTTTCCATCTTGTAGTGGGGATTATTCGTGACTTGCTGCTTGCTCATTTGTCCTCCTGACTTCTTCTCTTCTTCTAGGTTAGTACCTTTTATGCGTTTCTTATTTTTTTTAATTTTGATAGTTGCAATTCTTCTTTGTTTTTAGCTTGTGTTGTTGCCTATTTCCATTTTCTGAACAAGTTTTAACTTTTTTGCTTTGCTTGTGCCCCCGAAGAAATGTTGGCACCTAATTTTTTGTTTGCGTTTCTTTCGTTGAGAGAGCTAGGGTTTTGGTTTTTGCGACATTTCTTTCCCTCTGTATTTTGTACTGTTTGCCTCCAAAGGGTGTGATGAGCGGATAATTTATACCTTTTATGGCATTATTTTTACATAATTTTTAGTATGTTTTAGTTACTTTTTATTATATTTTTATTAGTTTTATGAAAAAATCACATTTCTGGACTTTACTATGAGTTTGTGTGTTTTTCTATGATTTCAGGTATTTTCTGGCTAAAATTGAGGGACCTGAGCAAAAATCTAATTCAGAGGCTGAGAAAGGACTGCAGACGCTGTTGGATTCTGACCCTCTTGCACTCGAAATGGATTTTCTGGAGCTACAAAAGCCCAATTGATGCGCTCTCAATTGCGTTGGAAAGTAGACATATTGGGCTTTTCAGCAATGTTTAATAGTCCATACTTTGCCCGAGATTTGATGGCCCAAACTGGCGTTCAAACGCCCACCAAAGACCATTTTCTGGAGTAAAACGCCAGAACTGGCACCAGAACTGGAGTTAAACGCCCAAACTGGCACCCAAGCTGGTGTTTAACTCCAAGAATGGCCTATGCACGTGAAAGCTTCAATGCTCAGCCCAAGCACACACCAAGTGGTCCCCGAAAGTGGATTTCTGCACTATCTGCACTTAGTTACTTATTTTCTGTAATCCCTAGTAACTAGTTTAGTATAAATAGCAATTTGATTAGCCGTACCTGGTATTTTTCATCCGAGACGAGAAATCTGACAGTTGATTAGCCGTGCAGAGATCGTACCTGGTATTTTTCATCCGAGAGGATCATACAGCTTGCCATGGAAGGGAGCACGCTTGGTTGGAAGAAGACAATAGGAAAACATAGGTTCAGAAGCAACAAAGCATCTCCAAACGCTTAGCTGAAATTCCCACCAATGAATCACATAAGTATCTCTATTTTATTTTCTGTCTTATTTATCTTTTAATTATCTAAACCTCATAATAATTGAATCTGCCTGACTGAGATTTACAAGATGACCATAGCTTACTTCAAGCCGACAATCTCTGTGGGATCGACCTTTACTCGCGTAAGGTTTATTACTTGGACGACCCAGTGCACTTGCTGGTTAGTTGTGCGGAGTTGTGAAAAGCGTGAATCACAATTTCGTGCACCAAGTTTTTGGCGCCGTTGCCCGGGATTGTTCGAGTTTGGACAACTGACGGTTCATCTTGTTGCTTAGATTAGGTAATTTTATTTTTTATGTTTAAGCTTTTTATTTTTATTTTTATTTTTGAAAAAAAAATAAAATAATATTTGTTCTTCAGAATTTTTAAGAATGAATTCTAGAGCTTCTTGATATATGTTGAAGCCTGGCTGGTTGTTAAGCCATGTCTAATCTTTTGGACCGAGGTTTCCACTTTCCATTGTAGAAAGGACATGTCTGTATTTGTTATGCTAAAGCTTGGCTGGCCATTTGGCCATGTCTAATTCTTTTGGACCGAAGCTTTAGACTAACATTGCACGAATCCTGGAATTCTTATTAAAAATTTTGAATTTCTTTATTTTCCATTTCCAAAAAAAATTTCGAAAAATATACAAAAAAAAAAATAAAATCATAAAACCAAAAATTTTGTATTTCTTGTTTGAGTCTAGTGTCAAATTCTAAGTTTGGTGTCTTGCATGTGTTTCTTTTCTTAAAAATTTTCAAAAATATGTTCTTGATGTTCATCATGATCTTCAAAGTGTTCTTGGTGTTCATCTTGACATTCAAAGTTTTCTTGCATACATTATTTGTTTTGATCTTAATTTCTTATGTTTTGTGTCATTTTGTTGTTTTTCTCTTTCTTCATTAATTAAAAAAAATAAAAAATAATATCTTTCCCTTATTTTACTCATAAATTTTCGAAATTTTGGATTGACTTAGTCAAAATTTTTAAAATTTGGTTGTTTCTTATTAGTCAAGTCAAAATTTCAATTTAAAAATTTTATCTTTTCAAATCTTTTTCAAAAATCAAATCTTTTTTATTTTTCTTTTTAACATTTTCGAATTTCTTAATTAAATTTTCAAAATATTTTTCTTATTTTTATTTCACATTTTCGAAAACTTTGCTAACATTTAATGTCTTGATTAAAAAATTTCAAGTTTGTTACTTTCTTGTTAAGAAAGGTTCAACCTTTAAATTCTAGAATCATATCTTCTAGTTTCTTGTTAGTCAAGTCATCAACTTTAATTTTTAAAATCAAATCTTTTGAATTTCTTTTTCAAATCTTTGCCAAGATAGATTTCAATCATATCTTTTTCAAAACTTAATTTCAAAATCTTTTTCTAACTTCTTATCTTTTCAAAATTTATTTTCAAATCTTTTTCAATTAACCGCTTGACTTGTTTGTTCTAATTTTAAAAAGTTTACTAATTCTTATCTTTTTCAAAAGCACCTAACTACCTTTCTCTCTCTCTCTAATTTTCGAAAACCACTACCCTCTTTTTCAAAATTATTTTTAATTAACTAATTGTTTTAAATTCTAATTTTATTTTATTTCTTTTCTTAAAATTCGAATTCTAACTTATAATTAAAATAAAAACAAAAATATTTTTCTTTTTTTAAGTAAAATTCGAATACACTCTCTCCCTCTTCTTAAAATTCGAACCCTCTCCCTCTCTCTGTGTTCGAATTCCTCTTATTCCCTCTCTACCTCATTCTTCTATTCTTCCATTCTTCTACTCACATAAAGGAATCTCTATACTGTGGCATAGAGGATTCCTCTTCTTTTCTATTCTCTTCTTTTTCATATGAGCATGAACAAGGATAAGAATATTCTTGTTGAAGCTGATCCTGAACCTGAAAGGAATCTGAAGAGGAAGCTAAGAGAAGCTAAAGCACAACACTCTGGAGAGGACCTTACAGAAATTTTCGAAAAAGAAGAAGACATGGCAGCCGAACCCAATAACAATAGTGGAGATGCAAGGAAGATGCTTGGTGACTTTACTACACCAACTTTCGACTTCTATGGAAGAAGCATCTCAATTCCTGCAATTGGAGCAAACAACTTTGAGTTCAAACCTCAATTAGTTTCTCTAATGCAGTAGAATTGCAAGTTTTATGGACTTCCATTGGAAGATCCTCATCAGTTCTTAGCTGAATTCTTGCAAATCTGTGACACTGTTAAGACCAATGGGGTTAATCCCGAGGTCTACAGACTTATGCTTTTTCCCTTTGCTGTAAGAGACAGAGCTAGGATATGGTTGGACTCACAACCTAAAGAAAGCCTGAACTCTTGGGAAAAGTTGGTCAATGATTTCTTGAGCAAATTCTTTGCACCTCAAAAGTTGAGCAAGCTTAGAGTGAAAGTCCAAACCTTCAGACAGAAGGAAGGTGAATCCCTCTATAAAGCTTGGGAAAGATACAAGCAATTGATCAGAAGGTGTCCTTCTGACATGTTTTCAGAATGGAGCATCTTATGTATATTCTATGATGGTCTGTCTGAATTATCCAAGATGTCATTGGACCACTCTGCTGGTGGATCTCTTCATCTAAAGAAAACGCCTGCAGAAGCCCAGGAGCTCATTGAGATGGTTGTAAATAACCAGTTCATGTATACTTCTGAAAGAAATCCTGTGAATAATGGGATGACTCAGAAGAAAGGAGTTCTTGAGATTGATACTCTGAATGCCATATTGGCTCAGAATAAAATATTGACTCAACAAGTCAATATGATTTCTCAGAATCTAACTGGAATGCAAGCTGCATCCGGTAGTACTAAAGAAGCCTCCTCTGAAGGAGAAGCTTATGACCCTGAGAATCCTGCAATGGAAGAGGTGAATTACATGGGAGAATTCTATGGAAACACCTATAATCCTTCATGGAGAAATCATCCAAATTTCTCATGGAAGGATCAACAGAAGCCTCAACAAGGCTTCAATAATAATAATGGTGGGAGAATTCAGTTTGGCAATAGCAAACCTTTTCCATTATCGTCTCAGAAACATATAGAGAATCCTAGGTAGAGCCTTTCTGACTTAGCAACCATAGTCTCTGATCTATCTAAGACCACTCTCAGTGTCATGACTGTAACAAGGTCCTCCGTCAAAAATTTAGAGACACAAGTGGGTCAGCTGAGTAAAAGAGTTACTGAAATCCCTCATAGTACTCTCCCAAGCAATACAGAAGAGAATCCAAAGAGAGAGTGCAAGGCCATCAATATATCCAAAGTGGCCGAACCTATAGAGGACGAAGAGGCAGTGATTTCCAGTGAGGAAGACCTCAATGGACATCCACTGACCACTAAGGAGTTCCCTAATGAGGAACCAAATGAGTCTGAGGCTCATACAGAGACCATAGAGATTCCACTGAACTTACTGTTGCCATTCATGAGCTCTAATGAGTATTCTTCCTCTGAAGAGGATGAAGATATTGTTGAAGAGCAAGTTGCTCGGTATCTAGGAGCAATCATGAAGCTGAATGCCAAGTTATTTGGTAATGAGACTTGGGAGGATGAACCTCCGTTGCTCATCAATGAACTGAATGCCTTGGTTAAGCAGAAATTACCTCAGAAGAAACCGGATCCCGAAAAGTTCTTAATACCTTGTACCATAGGTACCATGAGCTTTGAGAAGGCTCTGTGTGACCTGGGGTCAGGAATAAACCTCATGCCGCTCTCTGTAACGGAAAAACTAGGGTTCTTTGAGTCACAAGCTGCACGAATCTCACTAGAGATGGTAGACAAATCAATGAAACAGGCTTATGAACTTGTAGAGGATGTCTTAGTGAAGACTGAAGGCTTTTACATCCCTGCTGACTTCATAATCCAAGACACTAGGAAGGATAAGGATGAATACATTATCCTTGGAAGACCCTTCCTAGCCACAGCAAGAGCTGTGATTGATGTGGACAGAGGAGAGTTAGTCCTGCAACTAAATGAGGACTACCTTGTGTTTAAGGCTCAATGGTCTTCTTCTGTAACCATGGAGAGAAAGCATAAAAAGCTTCTCTCAATACAGAGTCAAACAGAGCCCCACACTCAACTTCTAAGTTTGGTGTTGGGAGGCCACCATTAAGCTCTGAGTCTCTGTGAAGCTCTCTAAGAGCTCACTGTCAAGCTATTGACATTAAAGAAGCGCTTATTGGGAGGCAACCAATTGTTATCCAATTATATTTAATTTTATAGACAATTGTTTTCCATTGTCATGTTATGTTTCCTTTAGGTAGATGATCATATGAAGTCGCAAAAACAGCTACAAAATTAAAGCGAAATAAAAAATAGCATAAAAAATAGCACACCCTGGAGGACAGGCTTGCTGGGGTTTAAACGCCAGTAAGGATAGCAGAATGGGCGTTTAACGCCCAGTCTGGCAGCATTCTGGGCATTAAACGCCAGAAATGGCAGCCAGACTAGTGTTAAACGCCAGAAAAGAGTGTCTAGTGTCTGGCCGGTGTTCAACGCTAGAATTGGCAGACAGACTGTCGTTTAACGCCAGAAAAGGGTATTTGGTGGGCGTTAAACGCCAGAAATGGGCATCAGTCTGGTGTTTAATGCCAGAAATGGCACACAGAGGGCATTTAAATGCTAAAAAGGTGCAGGGAACAGAATTCCTTGACACCTCAGGATCTGTGGACCCTACAGGATCTCCACCTACCCCAATTCACTCTCTCTCTTCTTCACACCTCTCCATAACACTCTTCCCCAAATACCCTTGACCAATCACATCAATACCTCTTCCGCAAATACCATTCACCTATTAAGTCCTACCCTTTCCCCCATAATCTCTTCACCACTCACATCCATCCATCATAAAACCCCACCTCCCTCACCATTCAAATTCAAAACATTTCCCTCCCAAACCCAACCCCTTCATCCAAGAATTCCCCCTCTCTCTTACCCTATAAATACCCCTTCTTACCTCCTTCAATTTCACACATCATAAACACTTCAACCCCCCTTGGCCGAATCCAACACACCCCTCCATCTCCTCCATTTCTTCTTCTTCTTCTCCTCCTTTCTTTCTTTTTTTTTGCTCGAGGACGAGCAAACCTTTTAAGTTTGGTGTGGGAAAAAACTCTGTTTTTGTTTTTCCATAACTATTAATGGCACCTAAGGCCGGAGAAACCTCTAGAAAGAGGAAAGAAAAGGTAATTGCTTCCATCTCCGAGTCATGGGAGATGGAGAGATTCATCTCAAAAGTCCATCAAGACCACTTCTATGAAGTTGTGGCCAAGAAAAAGGCAATCTCCGAAGTCCCCTTCATGCTCAAAAAGAGTGAATATCCTTAGATCCGAAGTGAGGTTCAGAGAAGAGGTTGGGAAGTTCTCACCAACCCCATCCAACAAGTCAGAATCTTAATTGTTCAAGTGTTCTATGCTAATGCATGGATCACTAAGAACCATGATCAAAGTGTGAACCCAAACCCAAAGAATTGGCTCACAATGGTTTGGAGGAATTACTTAGATTTTAGTCCGGAAAATGTGAGGTTGGCATTCAACTTACCAATAATGCAAGGAGATCCTCACCCTTTCACTGGAAGGGTCAACTTTGATCAAAGGTTAGACCAAGTCCTCATGGACATCTGTGTGGAAGGAACTCAATGGAAGAGAGACTCCAAAGGCAAGCCGGTTCAACTGAGAAGGCTTGACCTCAAGCCCGTGGCTAGAGGATGGTTAGAGTTCATCCAACGCTCTATCATTCCCACTAGCAACCGGTCTGAAGTTACAGTAGACCGGGCTATCATGATCCATAGTATCATGATTGGAGAGGAAGTAGAAGTTCATGAGATCATACCTCTAGAACTCTACAAGGTGGCGGCCAAGCCCTCCACTTTGGCAAGGTTAGCCTTCCCTCATCTCATCTGTAACCTATGCAATTCAGCTGGAATTGTTATAGAGGAAGAGATCCTCATTGAAGAGGACAAACTCATCACTAAAAAGAGGATGGATCAAACAAGAGAGCCCACTTATGGACCTCAACAAGAGCATGAGGAGATTCCTCATCAAGAAATCCTTGAGATACCTCAAGGGATGCATTTTTCTCCACACAACTATTGGGAGCAACTCAACACTTCTTTAGGAGAATTGAGTTCCAACATGGGGCAACTAAGGATGGAGCACCAATAGCACTCCAAAACCCTCAATGAAATTAGAGAGGACCAAAGAGCCATGAGGGAGGAGCAACAAAGGCAAGGAAGAGACATTGAGGAGCTAAAGCACTCCATAAGATCTTTAAGAGGAAGAACTAGCCGCTGTCTCTAAGGTGGACCCGTTCTTTAATTTCCTTGTTCTTATTTTTCTGTTTTTTGGTTTTTATGCTTTATGTTTTGTATATGTTTTTGTCCTTATTACATGATCATTAATGTTTAGTGTCTATGTCTTAAATCTATGAATGTCCTATGAATCCTTCACCTCTCTTAAATGAAAAATATTTTCTGAAAAAGATAAAGAGCTACATGGATTTCGAAATTTATCTTGAAATTAGCTTAATTATTTTGATGTGGTGGCAATACTTTTTGTTTTCTGAATGAATGATTGAACATTGCATATTTTTTATAGTGAAGTTTATGAATGTTAAAATTGTTGGCTCTTGAAAGAATAATGAAAAAAGAAAAATCTTATTGATAATCTGAAAAATCATAAAATTGATTCTTGAAGCAAGAAAAAGCAGTGAAAATAAAGCTTGCAAAAAAAAAAAGCGAAAAAAATAAAGAAAAAAAGAGAAAGAAAAAGAAAAAAAAAAGAAAAAAGAGAAAAAGCAAGTAGAAAAAGCCAGTAACCCTTTAAACTAAAAGGCAAGGGTAAAAAGGATCAAAGGCTTTGAGCATTAATGGATAGGAGGGCTCAAAGGAATAAAATCCTGGCCTAAGCGGCTGAAATAAGCTGTCCCTAACCATGTGCTTGTGGCATGAAGGAGTCAAGTGAAAAGCTTGAGACTGAGCGGTTAAAGTCATGGTCCAAAGCAAAAAAGAGTGTGCTTAAGAGCTCTGGGCACCTCTAACTGGGGACTCTAGCAAAGCTGAGTCACAATCTGAAAAGGTTCACCCAGTTATGTGTCTGTGGCATTTATGTATCCGGTGGTAATACTAGAAAACAAAATGCTTAGGGTTACGGAAAAGACTCATAAAGTAGCCGTGTTCAAGAATCAACATACTGAACTAAGATAATCAATAACACTATCTAAATTCTGAGTTCCTATGGATGCCAATCATTCTGAACATCAAGGGATAAAGTGAGATGTCAAAACTGTTCAGAAGCAAAAAGCTACTAGTCCCGCTCATCCAATTAAAACTAATCTTCATTGATGTTTTTGAAATTTATTATATTTTCTCTTCTTTTTATCCTATTTTGTTTTTAGTTGCTTAGGGACAAGCAACAATTTAAGTTTGGTATTGTGATGAGCGGATAATTTATACCCTTTTTGGCATTATTTTTACATAGTTTTTAGTATGTTTTAGTTACTTTTTATTATATTTTTATTAGTTTTTATGCAAAAATCACATTTCTGAACTTTACTATGAGTTTGTGTGTTTTTCTGTGATTTCAGGTATTTTCTGACTGAAATTGAGGGACCTGAGCAAAAATCTGATTCAGAGGCTGAGAAAGGACTGCAGATGCTGTTGGATTCTGACCCTCCTATACTCGAAGTGGATTTTCTGGAGCTACAGAAGCCCAATTGGCGCACTCTCAATTGCGTTGGAAAGTAGACATCTTGGGCTTTCCATCAATGTATAATAGTTCATACTTTGTCTGAGATTTGATGGCCCAAACTGGCGTTCAAACGCCCACCAAAGACCATTTTCTGGAGTAAAACGCCAGAACTGGCACCAGAACTGGAGTTAAACGCCCAAACTAGCACCCAAGCTGGCGTTTAACTCTAAGAATGGCCTATGCACATGAAAGCTTTAATGCTCAGCTCAAGCACACACCAAGTGGGCCCCAGAAGTGAATTTCTGCACTATCTGCACTTAGTTACTTATTTTCTGTAATCCTTAGTAACTAGTTTAGTATAAATAGCACTTTTTACTATTGTATTAGAAGAACTTGGAGTTTTTATGAACCTTTGGACTTAGAGGCTGGCCATTCGGCCATGCCTAGACCGCTTTTTCTTATGTATTTTCTACGGTGGAGTTTCTACACCTCATAGATTAAGGTGCGGAGCTCTGCTGTTCTTCATGAATTAATACAAGTACATTTGTTTTTCTTTCAATTCACGCTTACTTCTTCTCCAAGATATACACTCGTACTTAATTCAGTTAAGTCAGAATGAAGGGGTGACCCATGACAATCACCCACTATCTTCGTTACTCGCTTAGCCAAGATCCGCGTGCCTGACAACCACAAGCAGTCTACATGATGTTCAACGTAGTCATTGGACGACAACCGGAGTATATTCTCTTGGGTCTCTGATCTACGGACCGAGTCCGGGAGATTAGGATCCTCGTGGTATAGGCTAGAACCAATTGGCAGCATTCCTGAGATCTGGAAAGTCTAAACCTTGTCTGTGGTATTCTGAGTAGGATATGGGAAGGGATGACTGTGACGAGCTTCAAACTTGCAAATGTTGGGTGCAGTGACAGTGTGCAAAAGGATAAAGAGATCTTATTCCGATGCTAGTGAGAACCGACAGATGATTAGCCGTGCGGTAGCTGTACCTGGTATTTTTCATCCGAGACAAAAAATCTGATAGTTGATTAGCCGTGCGGAGATCATACCTGGTATTTTTCATCTGAGAGGATCATACAGCTTGCCATGGAAGGGAGCACGCTTGGTTAGAAGAAGACAATAGAAAAACAAAGGTTCAGAAGCAACAAAGCATCTCCAAACGCTTATCTGAAATTCCCATCAATGAATCACATAAGTATCTCTATTTTATTTTCTGTTTTATTTATATTTTAATTATCTAAACCTCATAACCAATTGAATCCGCCTGACTGAGATTTACAAGATGACCATAGCTTGCTTCAAGATGACAATCTCCGTGGGATTGACCCTTACTCGCGTAAGGTTTATTACTTGGATGACCCAGTGCACTTGCTAGTTAGTTGTGCGGAGTTGTGAAAAGTGTGAATCACAATTTCGTGCACCAGGGTGCCCCTGGGCTTTTGGTGATGATTCTTTTGCTTTTGTGGATCCCGGGGTGCCCTTTTGCTGCTATACCTATTGTTTGCTTGGTTGTTTCTTCATTTTCTATTTCTGTCCGAGTTGCTTGGTAGTGACCCCTTTTTCTTTCTTCTTACTGTAGGTATAGTTGTTCTATGTCTTCACGTAAAAATATTGTCGAGATATCTACAAAGGTCCCAGCGGGTATGGCTGACTGGTTAGATTCCATAGTCTTGATGTGTGTTACTCTAGCTAACCCTGAGTACTGTGAGAAGCTTAGGAGGTTCCATAGGATTTGTAGTAGTAGGGATGATGAGAAGAATTATGAACTGGTATCGCCCGATCCTGAGGAGAGAGTTAGTTTTCCTCCCTTAGGTCGGGCAGAGCGTCCTTTTTTCTATGCCTATGACTACTTCTTTACCCAGTTAGGTATTACCCTTCCTTTTACCGAATTTAAGAATGAGGTTTTGTGGAACTGTAATGTGGCTCCGTCACAGCTTCACCCGAATTCTTGGGCCTTTATGAAGATCTTTCAGCTGCTGTGTTAGGAGCTGGGTATCCGACCTACTTTGCACCTTTTCCTTTTCCTATTTGTGCTAACCAAACTGGGGGTGGCCAAGAAGAAGGCTTCTTGGATCTCCTTTAGGGCTACCCAAGGGAGAAAAGTGTTTTCTATGTTTGATGACTCTTTTCGGGACTTTAAGAATTTTTACTTTAAAGTCCGAGCGGTTGAGGATGTTCACCCCTTCTTTCTGGATGAAAACAATGAGCCGACTTTCCCCTTATGGTGGTAGAAGGATCCAGTAGTTCTTAAGTATCCCTAGGAGAGTTTAGATGAAGTAGAGAGGGATTTTATGGGTGTTCTAGAGGAGCATTGGGGGGAGCCTCCTCACCTGGACACGAAGAGATTCTTAGGAGATCCTTCCCTTCTCTGTTCCAAACTAAGTAGCATCCGACCTCTTTTTTTATGGAAAGTTTTCTTTTATTGTTTGTGATCTTGTCCTTTTTTGATGTGTAACTATTTTCCTGGCTTCTTTTCAGAGATGGTGTCGTCTTCAGACTCGATGAAAATGTTTTGCAAAGCGAAAAGGGCGGTGGCTGCTCAGAATTTATTGAGGAAGACGTCGGGTGAAGGTTCTTCGTAACAGCTACCTCCGAAGAAGCTGGCCTCTGATTCTCAGGGTCCGAGGAAGATTATCCTGACCCATCTAGTTCGGACAGCTTCTTCTGATCCGCCCCCTGCGACCTCAGGTGCTGCCTCCTCCCCAAATTCTGCGGGTCCTCCTCCCAAGAAGCCAAGAACTGTTGGCCCTTACAATCTGGATGATAAGGAGTTTGCAGTGTGGCTTTTGCCACAGTGCTGATTGCCCTTTACGGCAAGGTTCCTCTTGATGACGTGTCAATCCTTCATCATCTTGACTTCATATCCAGCAATAGCATCCGAAAGGCTAGTCTTAGTGCTGCTTTATCTCGGGTTATCAAGGAATCTCCGGTCCATGCTACTAAGGCCTTTTTGGAGGATGCTAAGGCCGAGTATGAGAGGATAAAGGGTGTTAAGGAGGAGTTTGAGGCCAAAGCTGTTGGATTGGAGCTTGAAGTGGAGAGGGAGAAGGCTCGTGCTACTACTGCAGAGGCGACTGCCATTCTGGCCGAGGAGACGGCTAAAAAGTACAAGGAGAGCTATACTCGGACCTATGGCGAGCTGTTGGAGACTAGGGAGAGGCTGCAGTCTGCTCAGGATGACTATGCCAAGCTTCAGGGCCATATGGTAAGTAGTATGACTGTTATGTACGAAAATCTAAAGGCCCAAGTCCGGATTCTTGCCCCCGATGCCGACCTCTCTTTGTTTAGCATGGATAATATTGTGGATGAGGGCAAGATTGTGCCTGCCCCTGATGATGATGACGAGGATCCTCCCCTTGTACTACCAGCTAAGGTTTCTACAGCTTCAGCTACTGCAGCCCCTTCTGTCGAGGTGGTTCCTCCTGAGCCCGAACCCAAGGTGAAGATTCTGAATGGCCCGGACGGAGTTGTTGGAGCCATCCCGATCTCGACTATCCCTCCTTCTCCTAAGGAGCAGCTTTCGGGGCGAGTTTAGACCCCTTATGATTCTCTCTTTATATTTTGTTTTGATTATGTACTTGGTATGGTCCGGTCTGTGGACCTCTTGAATTTTGTAAGTCTTTGTAGATGATTTTTATTTCTAACACTCTTCTAGTTGCTTCCCAGCAACTTTTATTTTAAAAACACTTTAAACTCTTGGGCTACCGTTTAGGCAGCCTCTGAGTCTTTAATGTTTTAATCTTTGATTTGTTTGAGTGATGGCTTGGTTTAACTCGCGAAAAAGTGTTGTTCTTTCCACCCTTATGTTCCTCGTGGGTTTCTTTATGGTCCCGACCTCTCTTTGGAATACTCTGAATTTCTACCCCTGCCTTTTGGATCACGCCCTATTTTAGTTGTGTTGACAACTTTTTGTTTTGGCGCTATCATCCTTGCGGCTTGCTGCTCGGGCTTTTAGTCGATGTCCAATAACTTTTTAGTGTTCTTTGCATAGAACCTTTTTAGTTTTTTGTGATGACTTTTTAGCCCAGTTTTGGGGTCGTGCGTTAGGTAACGCCCCTTTTTTTAGGACTTATACCCTTTTGGCTAAGCACTTTGGCCTTAGGTTTTTCAACCCTTTTGGCCTTTGTGTGATGCTTGTTCCCTTTACAGTGATTCTTTCTTTTGGTCCGACTTCTCTGTCGGTCCTTCTCAAGTTATTTTTAGTAATCCCATTTCTAGTTTGACCTCGTCAGGTCGCTTTATATGGGTTACTTTTTATAACTTCTTGCATTAATTTGAGCTTTGTCGCTTCACCTTACCAACCTTTTCTTGGTCGGGCGATGAATTTCGCATTTTTGAGCGTAAATTAATGTGTCTTGATAGGAAACTTTTTAGGGAATCCTTCTAGTTCGGGCAGGTTTTAGATCTTAGCCCGATGCCTCGCTAAAAAACCCTTTAGGAAAAAGAGTGCGCCTTGGCCTAAGATCTTTTTCCTAGCTATAGTACCTTCTTAGGTTGCAGGCGTGCCATGACCTTGGTAGCTCTCGCCCTTGGAGGTCGGCCACCCTATAGTAACCTTTTCCTAGTACTTCTATAACTCGGTATGGCCCCTTCCAGTTGGCTGCTAGCTTTCCTTCTCCTGACCGACCTGCTCCGATATCATTTCGGATTAAGATGAGATCGTTGGTGGAGAAGCTTCGTTGGATTACCTTCTGATTATACCTTAAAGCCATTCGACGCTTTTGCGCTTCCTCTCTAATCCGAATTTTTCTCGGACTTTTGGAAGTAGGTCGAGTTCTTCCCTTTGTGCTTGGGAGTTAGTATCTTCGTTGTAGAGGATCACTCTAGGGTATCTTTCTTCCACCTCTACGGGGACCATTGCCTCCATCCTATAAGCAAGTCAGAAAGGTGATTCCCCGGTGGTGGAGTGTGGCGTTGTCTGGTATGCCCATAGGACATGCAGGAGCTCTTTGGCCCAAGCTCCTTTTGTGTCCTGTAGTCTCCATTTCAACCCGGCCAATATGACTTTGTTGGCGGCTTCCGCCAGTCCATTGGCTTGTGGGTGTTCTACGGAGGTGAATTGGTGCTTGATTTTCAGATCAGCTACCAAGTTTCTGAAGCCTGTGTCGGTGAATTGAGTGCCATTGTCTGTGGTGATGGAGCAGGGGACCCCAAACCTTGTGACAATATTTCTGTATAGAAACCTCCGACTTCTTTGAGCGGTGTCAGTGGCCAATAGTTCTGCCTCAATCCATTTTGTGAAATAGTCTATTCCTACAATGAGGAACTTGACTTGTCCTGACCCTTGAGGGAATGGTCCCAGGAGGTCGATCCCCATTTTGCAAATGGCCAAGGTGAAGTAACACAGATGAGCTCTTCAGGTTGCACGATATGGAAGTTGGCATGTTTCTGTCATGGTGGGCATGTTTTAACGAACTCTGTTGCTTCGTTTTGCAAGGTCGGCCAGTAAAAACCAGCTCGGAGTACCTTTTTGGAAAGAGCTTGTGCCCCAAGGTGGTTTCTGCACATGCCGCTATGAACTTCTTCTAGGACTTCCCTTGTAGCGGAGGTCGGGACGCATTTTAGGAGGGGTGTAGAGATTCCTCTCCTATATAGGATGTCGTGCACTATGGTGTAGTACCGTGCTTCTCATACTAGCCTTTTTGCTTCATTTTTATCTGCTGGGAGTGTTTCAGACTTGAGGTAGTTGATTATGGGAGTCATCCACCCTTGGTCCTGGCCTGATATGGTTAGGACCTTTTCTTCCTCGGAGGTTGACAGATTTTGCAGTGTTTCTTGGATAAGGCTTCTATTATTACCCCTTGGTTTGGTGCTGGCTAGTTTTGAAAGTGCATCAACTCAGGCATTTTGTTCCCGAGGTATATGTCGGATCTCGTATCCCATGAATTTTCCGAGCTGTTCTCTGGTCTTATCCAGGTATTTCTTCATGGTGGGATCCTTGGCCTGATAGCTCCCTTCTATTTGCAAGGTGACTTTGTGAGTCGCTGAATATGGTGACCTTTTGAGCTCCAACTTCTTTAGCCAGCTTCAAACCAGCTAGTAGGGATTCATATTCAGCTTGGTTATTTGAAGCGGGAAACTCGAACCTTAAGGAGATTTCGAGTTGGGTTCCCTGATTACTTTCCAGGATGACGCCCGCTCCACTCCCAGCTTTGTTTGATGAGCCGTCGACATAGAGGTTCTAGTTAGTGGGGGTGCCTGGGGTGTCGGTGTATTCTGCGATGAAGTTGGCCAAGTATTGAGACTTGATGGTAGTCCGAGCTTCATATTTAAGGTCAAATTCAGACAACTCAGCTGCCCACTGTAGGATTTTTCCAGCTAGGTCGGTTTTCTATAAGATACCTTTTATGGGTTGGTTGGTCCGTATTCAGATTGTGTGGGGCTGGAAGTATAGTCAGAGTCATCGGGAAGTAAGTATAAGGGCATAAGCGAACTTCTCTATCTTTTGGTAGTTTAGTTCAGCTCCTTGTAGAGCCGTACTGATGAAGTAAATGGTTTGTTGGCCGTTCTCGTCTTCTCGAACCGGGGCTGAGGCTATCGCCCGACTTCCCACGGCGAGGTATAGGATCAGTTCTTCTCCTTGCCGGGGTCGGGTTAGGATGGGTGGCTGTCCTAGGAATATTTTGAATTCTTGAAAGGCTTGCTCGCATTCCGGGGTCCATTCAAACCTTTTTCCTTTCCTTAATATTGCATAGAAAGGGAGAGATTTCAAGGCCGACCCGGCTAGGAATCTAGACAGGGCCGCTAATCTTCCATTTAGCTGCTGTACCTCTTTGACATAGGTCGGGCTCTTCATGTTGTATGGCCTGGAATTTATCTGGGTTTGCTTCGATTCCTCTCTAGGTGAGCATGAAGCCCAAGAATTTACCAGCTTCTACCACGAAAGTGAACTTTGCGGGATTTAGTCTCATCCCGTGCTTTCTTATGGTGTTGAACACTTCAGTTAGGTTAGGTAATAACGCTTCTTCTCTTTATGTCTTTACCAACATGTCGTCCACGTAGACCTCCATCATCTTTCCAATATGATTGGCAAAAACTTTGTTCATCAACCTCTGGTATGTAGCCCCTACGCTCTTGAGTCCGAAGGGCATGACTACGTAGCTGTAGTTTGCTCTTGGGGTTAGGAACGAGGTCTTTTCTTGGTCGGGCTGGTACATCAAAATTTGGTTGTACCCCGAGTAAGCGTCCATAATGGAAAGGTACTTGTATCCCGATGAAGCGTTGACTAGTGTGTCTATATTCGGGAGCGGGTAGGGATCTTTTGGGCAGGTTTTGTTGAGGTCGGTGTAATCAGTGCACATCCGCCACTTTTCATTTGACTTTTTGACCAGTACGACATTGACCAGCCATAATGGGTATTTTACTTCCCTTATGAACCTTGCCTCTAACAAGGCCTGCACCTGTTCCTCTACCGCTTGCGATCTTTCTGGGCCGAGCTTTCTGCGTTTCTGTTGTAGTGGCTGAGATCCAGGGTATACTGCCAGTTTATGGCACATTAGTCCAGGATCAATCCCGGGCATGTCTGCGGCCTTCCAAACAAATAGGTCAGAATTCTCCTTTAAGAACTTTGTTAGCAGTTCCTTTAAGTCTCCTTTTAGGTTCGCCCCTATGTTTGTTGTTTTGTCATGGGCATTTCCGATCTGAACTTCTTCGATCTCGCTTTCTGGTTGAGGACAAAGTTTTTCGCGAGCTCGGGTTCCCCCAAGTTCAATGGTGTTAGTTTCTTTTCCTCTGGAGTCACCTTTGAGGTACAGACTTTCGTTGTAACAGCGTCGCGCGAGTTTTTGGTCTCCCTTTACGGTGGCGTTCCCTTCTAGCGTTGGGAACTTCATGCATAGGTGTGGAGTGTAGACCACTGCGACGAGCTGATTCAGCGTTGTACGACCTATGAGGGCATTATATGCGGAGCTCACGTCGACTACGATGTAGTCTATACTTAGCATTTTAGACCGTGTTCCTTTTCCGAAGGTTGTGTGCAGCGGGATGTACCCAAGTGGTTGGATTGGGGTGTCTCCGAGTCCGAATAGGCTATTAGGATAGGCCCTGAGCTCTTTTTCTTATAGGCCGAGCTTATCAAAGGCAGATTTGAATAGGATATCCGCAGAGCTTCCTTGGTCTACCAATGTCCGGTGGAGATTGGCATTGGCAAGTATAATGGTAATGACCATGGGGTCGTCATGCCTCGGGATGATGCCTGCGGCGTCCTCTTGAGTGAAGGTAATAGTGGGGAGGTCGGGCGACCGGTCCCCTTCTCCGTTATGGTACACCTCTTTAAGTTGCCTTTTGTGGGATGACTTAGAGATCCCTCCTCCTGCGAATCCTCCGTTAATCATGTGAATATGTCTCTCCGGAGTGTGAGGGGGACGTTCAGCTCGTTCGCCCTCTTCGTCCCTCCTTCTCTTTTTCGGTTCGTCTGTTCTATTGGCTAAGAACCGATCTAGTCAC
The DNA here is from genome assembly GCF_000816755.2 of Arachis ipaensis. NCBI lineage: Eukaryota > Viridiplantae > Streptophyta > Magnoliopsida > Fabales > Fabaceae > Arachis > Arachis ipaensis. The sequence continues at coordinate 28,474,332 of NC_029785.2, forward strand.
CCTTCTCGTGCCAATTTTTCTATGACATTTTTCAGGTCGTAGCACTCGTTGGTAGGATGTCCGTAGATTCGGTGGTATTCGCAATACTCTCGGTAAACATCCACAAGGGATATCTTCTCAGTGTTGCATATCTCTCGGTAAACATCTACAAGGGACACCCGAAGAGGGGTGCAGTTGTGGTACTTTCTAGGTTTCTCAGTAGGTTGGTCTTCTTTTTTTCTGGGCTCTTTATCCTTGTCCCGAGGTGGGTAGAAGAATCCGGTTTTTGAGGTTTCTCTTAAGCGGGAGTTCTCCTCCATATTGATGTACTTTTCTACCCGTTCTTGTACTTCGTTCAGGGATGTTGGGTGTTTCTTGGATATTTTGTGGCTAAAGGGTCCTTCCCGCAGACCGTTGATGAGTCCCATAGTCGCTGCTTCTGTAGGAAGGTTCTGTATGTCAAGGCATGCTTTATTGAATCTCTCCATGTAACTGTGGAGGCTTTCTCGATCTCCTTGTTTAATCCCTAGCAGACTTGGAGCGTGCTTGGTTTTGTCCTTCTGGATGGAGAACCTTGCTAAGAATTTCTTGGCAAGGCCGTCGAAGCTTGTGATCAACCTTGGTGGCAGGATGTCGAACCACTTTATCGCCGTCTTGGTCAGGGTGGTCGGGAAGGCTTCGCAATGAGTCGTGTCTGAGGCATTCGTGAGGTACATCCAGCTCCTGAAGTTGCTGAGGTGATGACTTGGGTCGGACGTACCATCGTATGGGGTCATGTTAGGGGCTTTGAAGTCCTTCGGAACTTTAGCCTTCATGATTTCTTTTGTGAACGGGTCTTGGTCCTTGTGGGGGCTATCTTCGCAGTTGGACCGAGCTGTTTTAGTTTTGACATCGGCTTCGAGCTTCTAAAGTTTGTCTTCCAGCTCTCGATGCCGTCTTCTTTCTCTTCGGAGATCTCGTTCGGCTTCGCGCTGACGTTTGGCTTCTTGTTCAAGCTGTTTGAGGTGATCCTGCTGTTCACGAATGGCATCTAAAATTTCTGCGTTCTAAGTCTGCTTGACTCCCTTAGATTGGTGTGTGTCCTTTGGGGAGTTTAGTGTGGCATTCATGTTCTTAAGTGGTGTTCCTTCTTCTAATCCCAAGTTGAGGTCGTTGGCAGGGTTGTTTGCCATGTCGATGGGATGACTTCCAGGTTCCCCGGCAACGGCGCCAAAGTTCCGAGGGTTACCTGAAACAGGGAGGTCAATCTCGGATGAGATCTTCTGGTCTGGCCAAGGCTGCCGTGCCCGACTTGTAGGAGCTTGAGATGTGGCTAGTCCTCGGTCACCGGAGGAGGGTGGTACCTGCAAAAGACTCCGATGCTTAAGTCAGTACAGGCTTTATAGGCAGGTTTTTAGTAGAATTGGAGTATATGTTATACCTGGGAGGAGATCTTTATCTTTTATCCAACCGCCTTCTGGTAGGCGGTGGTTCCCTGCCTCTGGGCCTTCTTGGGCCCCAGAGGTGTTTGTCCGAGCTCTTTTGCGAAGAGGTCGGTGATGGGCCAACCTTTCACGAGGTCGGTCCCTTCATCTTCATCCATCTTGGCCTTATAGCTCGGACCGGTGTATGAACACAAACTTTTAGACAAAGAGAAGGTGAATCCCTCTATGAAGTCTGGGAAAGATACAAGCAATTGATAAGGATATGTCCTCCTGACACGCTCTCAGAATGGTCTATCATAGGCGTGTTCTATGATGGTTTGTCTGAGATGTGCAAAATTTCATTGGACAGCTCTACAGGTGGATCACTCCACTTGAAGAAAATACCTGCAGTAGCAAGAGAACTCATTGAAATGGTTGCAAACCACCAATTCATGTATACTTCTGAGATAAATCCTGTGAACCATGGGACCTCTTAGAAGAAAGGAGTTCATGAAGTTGATACTCTGAATGCCATATTGGCTCAGAACAGGATCTTGACCCAACAGGTCAACATGATCTCCCAGCATCTGACTGGAGTGCAAACTGCAGCTTGGAGTACTTAGGAAGCTTCTTCTGAAATAGAAGCTTATGAAAACACATACAATCCTTCATGGAGGAACCATCCTAATCATTCATGGAAAGATCAACAGAAACCTCAGCAAGGTTTCAACAACAGTTAAGGTGGCAGGAACAGAATAGGTTCAATAACAGACCACCATTCCCATCTTCTCAAGGGAATATGGAAACCTCTAAGCAGAGCCTTTCTGACTTAGTTACTCTGGTTTCCAGCCTCTCTAAGATCACTTATAGTTTAATGAATGAAACAAGGTCCTCCATTAGAAACTTGGAGGTGCAAGTTGGTCAACTGAGCAAGAGGATCCTGAGATTCCTCCTGAAACTCTTCCTAGTAATACTGAGGTAAATCCTAGAGAAGAGTGCATGGCCATAACCATGGAGGTAGAGGCCGAATCTAAGAAGATTAGGGTGACGTTGAACGCCAGTGAAGGACATGTCACTCGGAGTTCAGTGCCCAAACAGGCAGCAAGCCAGGCACTGAACGCCAGTGAGAAACCCCTCATTGGGCGTTTAATGCCCATCCTGGCAGTAGAGCTAGCGTTGAACGCCAGCCAGGGAGCACTGGCTGGGCGTTTAACGCCCAAACATCTAGGCTTTCTGGCGCTAAACGCCAGTGAGGAACTGACGAACGGATTCCTGCCGGTAAAGAAATTCACAAATAATATCTCGTTGTAGGTATAGTTTCCAAACTAACAAAGAATCCTTTTGTACAAAAACTTGTTTGTCACTAAAGCAAACCCAATAAAATTAATAACCGAAGTATTTAAACCTCGGGTCGTCTCTCAAGGAATTACAAGGAGGTGTATTTATTATTGGTTATGGAAGATTATCTTTTTGGTTTTTGAATAAGGAACAAGAAAATAAAATTGCAAGAAATTAAATTGATAACTAATAAAGCTTTTAGCAAGGTATGAGAACTGGAAATCCTATCCTAGTTATCCTTATCAGTTGTGATGAGAATTGTTTATTGCTCCCACTTAGTTAACCCTTACTAAATAAAGGAAAGTCAAGTGGACTAATCAATTTGATTCCTCAAGTCCTAGTCAACTCCTAAGGAAAGACTAGCTTTAGAGGGCTCCAAATCAACCAGTAAATTCCAATTATCAATCAAAAAGGGAGTTTGATAACTCAAGTGTCACCAATTACTCAACCAAAGCCAAGAGGAGAGAAATCTAAATTAAATTGGAAGCATCAATATAAATTGAAGAAAGCAATCATAAATCTGAACTACCTCAAATCGCATTAAATAGAAAATCAAATTAAACATGAGAATTCATAAACCAAATAGCAACATAAAGTAATCAATAAGGGAAATAGATAAACTAGAATGCTAGAATAAATGAAAGTAGAAGATAAACTAAATTAAAGGAACATTGAACCTGGAATTGAGAAGAATCAAACCTAAAACTAAGAGAAATCCTAAATCCTAAAACCTAGAGAGAGGAGAGAGCCTCCCTCTCTAGAAAACTACATCTAAAACCTAAAATTAAGAATATTCAGTTGTTGTGTGAATGAATGCATTCCCCTACTTTATAGCCTCTAATATGTGTTTTCTGGGCCAAAAATTGGGTCAAAAACAGCTCAGAAATCGTCCCCAGCAATTTCTGATTCGTCCAGCACGCAGCAAAGTCACGCGTACGTGTCGTCCATGCGTACGCGTAGATTGAATTTTCTCCAGGTCTCGCGTGCGCGTCACCTATCTTTGGGGCAGCTATGGCAAATTATATATTTTTGCGAAGCCCCGGATGTTAGCTTTCCAACGCAATTGGAACCGCCTCATTTGGACCTCTATTGCTCAAGTTATGGTCGATTTAGTACGAAGTGATCAGGCTGGACAGCTTTGTAATTCCTTCAGTTTCTTGTATTCCTTCCACTTTTGCATGCTTCCTTTCCATTCTCTAAGCCATTCCTGTCCTATAAACCCTGAAATCACTTAACACACATATCAAGGCATCGGATGGTAATAAGAGAGGATTAAAATTAGTAAAATTTAAGAGCAACGAAGCATGTTTTCAATCATAGCACAAAATCAGGAAGGAAATTGTAAAACCATGCATTTTGTATAAATAAGTGTGCAAAGACTTGATAAAAACCACTCAATTGAGCACAAGATAAACTATAAAATAGTGGTTTATCAGGAACCCCTCACTGGGCATTCAACACCCAACCAGGTAGGCTTTCTGGCATTGAACGCCAATGAGGAACCCCTCACTGGGCGTTCAACGCCAACCATGTAGCCATTATAGTGCTAGCGTTCAATGCTCACACACCCAGGGAAGCTGGCGTTGAACGCTAGCAAGGACATCCCTGCTAGGTGTTCAATGCCCAGAATGCTAGAGGGATTGGCGTTTAACGTCAGTAAGGGTGGACAGCAAGGGTGTTTGACGCCCATTAAGTTAACAGAGCTGGCGTTGAACGCCTTTTAAAGCACACCCTTTGAGTGCTTAAATCCCACTCAAGAACCCTCTATCTCAGAACCAAAGGAAACCATAAAGACCATTGAGGTTCCTTTGTATGCACTTCTACAGTGTATGAGTTCTGATGACTACTCATCCTCGGATGAGGATGAAGACACTAGGGAAGAGCAAGTTGCTTGGTACCTAGGAGCTCTTATGAAGCTGAATGCCAAGTTATTTGGTACAAAGCCAATGGAGGAAGAACCTCCACTGTTTTCCAAAGAACTCAATGCTTTGGTTCAGTAGAAGCTACCTCAGAAGCTTACAGATCCTGGATGCTTCCTGATTCCTTGCACCATAGGTACCATGACCTTTAAGAAGGCTCTGTGTGACCTAGGGTCAAGCATAAACCTCATGCCACTCTCTGTAATGGAGAAGTTGGGCATCCTTGAGGTACAAGCTGCAAACATCTCACTAGAAATGGCAGACAAGACAATGAAGAAGCCATATGGCTTAGTAGAGGATGTCTTGGTGAAAGTTGAAAACCACTATATCCCTGCAAACTTCATAGTCTTAGAAATTAGAGAGGATGAGGATGACTCTGTCATCCTTGGAAGACCTTTCCTAGCCACTGCCAATGCTATAATTAATGTGGCTAAGGGAAAAATGACCCTATAAATAGGGAAGGATCACATCTTATTCAAGATGCCTCATCCCAATTCTCCCTCTAAAAAAGAGATAACTGTGCAACACCTAGTGTTCCAACCCTCTCTTTCTGTGCAGAGCATTGTAGAGCCCCCAAACATCAATTCTAACTTTAGTGTTAGGCAGCCATCAACAAGCTCTAAGCACAAAGGTACTAAGAAGAAAGTACGTAAAGGCTGGAGGGATAAGAAAGTCCTAACTGAAGGCCTCTCACCTGGCATGAAAGTTGTCTTCACCAAGAACCTAGCCTTACCACATATAGTGAGTCGTGTCCTGTCTCTAGAGCATGAGGAGCTCATTCATGAGAAGACAGGAAGAAAATTTACTGTAAGGGGCGAAAATCTGAGCCCATACTCACCTCCTTAAGGAGCTAACCATCAAGCTAGTGACATTAAAGGAGCACTTGTTGGGAGGCAACCCAACCTTAATTAATTATTTATTTTCTTTTATTTTGTTTTGTTTATCTTTTAGAGTCATGATCATATGCAGCATTCAGAATAGAGACAGAATTTCACAGCAGTGAAAACATAACACTTTGGATGAAGTGTTAAAGTTGAACGCCAGCCAGGGTATCCTTGCTGGGCGTTCAACACCCCTAATGGGCAGTATTGGTGGCGTTGAACGCCAGCCAGGGAGCAGCCTCTGGGCTTTCAAACGCTAGTGTAGAGAAGCAAGGAATCTAGATTCTCTAGCCTTTCAGGACCTGTGAGTCCCACAACATCTTCAGCTACCCTACCTACCCCACTTACTTTCACACTTCCCTTAAAACCCAAGCCCAATTACATCCATTTCACTTTCCCACACCATCATAACTTCCACCTACCTCCACCCACTTTAAAATCAAATTTTCCACCCAAACCCACCCTATGGCCGAACCATACCCTTCCCCTTTCCTATAAATACCCCACTTCATAACCCTTCATACACACACTTCTCATACCCTTATACACCCCACAAGGCCGAGCCCTCTCTCTCCTTCTTTTTTCTTCTATTTTCTTCTTCTTCTACTCCATTCTTCTCTTTTTTTTATTTTTGCTCGAGGACGAGTAAAGTTTTAAGTTTGGTGTTGGAAAAGCATAGCTCTTTTTTTTCCTTTCCATTACCATTCATGGCACCCAAGGTTGGAGACTCCTCTAGAAAGAGGAAAGGAAAGGCAGTAGCCACCCCTCTGAATCTTAGGAGATGTGGAGATTCATCACTAAAGCCTACCAAGACCACTTTTATGAAGTAGTGGCAGAGAAAAAAGTGATCCCTGAGGTCCCTTTCATGCTCAAGAAGAATGAGTATCTGGAAATCCGAAGAGAGATCTGGAGAAGAGGTTGGGAAGTCCTAACCAATCCTATTTAGGATGTTGGGATTCTCATGGTGCAAGAGTTCTATGCTAATGCATAGGTTACTAAAAACCATGACACTAGTGTGAACCCAAATCCAAGGAATTGGATCACGATGGTCCGAGGGAGAATCTTAGATTTCAGCCCAAAAAGTGTGAGGTTAGCGTTCAACTTGCCTCTAATGCAAGGAGAATCACATCCTTACACTAGGAGAGTTAACTTTGATAAGAGATTGGATCAAGTGCTCTCAGATATCTGTGTAGAAGGAGCACAATGGAAAAGGAATTCCCAAGGTAAGCCCATTCAACTAAGAAGGGCTGACCTTAAGCCCATAGCTAGGGGATGGTTGGAATTCATCCAACGTTCCATCATTCCCACTAGCAACCGGTTAGAAGTGACTGTTGACAGAGCTATCATGATTCATTGCATCATGATTGGAAGTGAGGTAGAAGTACATGAGGTGATTCATCAAGAACTGTACAAGGTAGCTGAGAAGCCTCACACCAATGCAAGGTTGTCATTCTCACCCCTCATCTTTCATCTATGCAATTCAGCTGGAATTGTCATAGAAGGAGATATCTCCATAGGGGAGGACAAGTCCATCACTAAGAAGAGGATGGAGCAAACCAGAGAGCATGAACAAGAACACGTGCAACCACCTCATTATGGGATCTCTGAGATGCCTCAAGAGATGTATTTTTCTCCCCAAAGCTATTGGGATCAATGGCAGACTTCTCTTGGAGAACTGAGCACTAACATAGAACAATTAAGGGAGGAGCATCAAGAGCACTCCATCACCCTTAATGAAATAAGAGAACATCAAAGAGCCATAAGGGAAGACCAAAGGGCTATGAGGGAAGAGCAACAAAGGAAAAGGAGTGATATAGAAGAGATCAAGCATCACATTGGATCCTTAAGGAGGAGCACTAGCCGCCACCATTAAAGGTGGACTCGTTCTCTTTTACTCACTTTCCTTTTCTGTTTTCTGTTATGTTTTGTTTGTTTTCCTGTTCTAGTTGCATGATCATTTGCATTGATGTCTTAAAGTTGTAAAATATTCCATATATCTCTCACCTTGCTTAAAAAAAAATTTTATTTGAAAAGAATTGAGAGATGCATGAATTTCAAGTTTAAAATAAGAATAGTTTAATTATGTTGATGTGGTGGCATTGCTTTTGTTTTCTAAATGTATGACTGAACAGTGCATATTTGAAGTTGAAATTCTAGAATGTTGGCTCTTAAAAGAATAAGGAAAACGGAAAAGTATTATTGGTAATCTGAAAAATCAATAAAATTGATTCCTGAAGCAAGAAAAAGCAGCAAAAGAAAAAGAAGCAAAAGAAAAAGAAAAAGAAAAAGTATGTTGCAAAAGAAAAAAAAATATATGCATGCGAAAAAGAAAGAAATGGCAAAAAAAATAAAGAAAAAAATAGAAAGAGCAAGCAGAAAAAGCCAATAGCTCTTTAAACTAAAAGGCAAGAGTGATGCATCATTATTTCGTGGTACATTTTATGCTAAATTGAGTGGATTTTATCCATTATTCTCACACTTATGCATACAAATTGCATGTTTTATATTTTCCTTCCTAATTCTGTGCTTTGATTGAAAATATGCTTCTTTGGCCTTAAAATTGCTAATTATTAATCCTCTTTTATTACCATTCAATGCCTTGATATGTGTGCTAAGTGATTTCAGGATTTATAGGGCAGGAATGGCTTAGAGGATGGAAAGGAAGCATGTAAAAGTGGAAGGAATACAAGAAATTGAAGGAATTGCTAAACTGTCAAGCCTGACCTCTTCGCACTAAATCAATCATAACTTGAGCTACAGAGGTCCAAATGAGGCGGTTTCAGTTGCGTTGGAAAGCTAACATCCGGGGCTTCAAAATGATATGCAATTTACCATAGTTGCCATGCAGCTAAGTGATGCGCACGCGTGCATCACCCGTACGCGTGACCTTGTGAAAGTTCAGCGACGCTTACGCGTGGACGACGCGTACGCGTAGACGACACGTACGCGTGACAATGCCATGTACTGGACGTATCAGAAATCGTTGGGGGAAATTTCTGGGTTATTTTTGGCTCAGTTCCAAACCCAAAAACACATATTAGAGGCTGCATAGTGGGGGAATCATGCATACAACCTTCATTCACATAATCTAGGTTTTAGGGTTTTTAGCTTTAATTCTTCTCAATTTCAGATTTCTATCTTAGTTTGATTTAGTTTCTCTTCTACTTTTATTTGTCTTAGCATTCTAATTTATCTATTTTCCTTATTGATTCTTTTATGTTGCCACTTTAGTTTATGAAGTCTCATGTTAGATTTGATTTTCTATTTAATGCAATTTGAGGTATTTCATAATTATTGTTCCTTTCTTCGTTTGTTATTATTGATGCTTGCAATTGTTGGTTTTAGATTTTTCATTCCGTGTTATTTTTCTATGCTTTTATGTTATGCCTCCCAAGTGTTTGAGAAAATGCTTGGTTGGATTTTAGTGTAGATTTCTCTCCTTTTGGCTTTGGTTAAGTAATTGGAGACTCTTGAGTTATCAAACTCCTTTGTTGATTGATAATTAAAAGTTGCTAGTTGATTTGAATCCCTCTAAAGCTAGTCTTTCCTTAGGAGTTAACTAGGACTTGAGGAATCAAATTGATTTATCCACTTGACTTTCCTTCATAATTAGAGGTTAACTAAGTGGGAGCAATGGACAATTGATGTCACAATTGAGGAAGATAATGAGGATAGGACTTCTAATTCTCATACCTTACCAAGAGCTTTATTAGCTATTAGTTTAATTCTTGCAATTTACTTTTCTTGTTCCTTATTCAAAACCCCAAAAAGATACAATCTCATAACCAATTATTAGTACACTTCCCTGCAATTCCTTGAGAGACGACCCGAGTTTGAATACTTCTGTTATTATTTTTATAGGGGTTTGTAACTTGTGACAACCAAATTTTTGTATGAAAGGATTCTTTGTTGGTTTAGAAACTATACTAGCAACGAGAATTTATTGTGAAATTCTTTACTAGCAAAAATCCATTCATCAAAATGGCACCGTTGCCGGGGAATTGCAAACGTGTGCCTTATTATTGGTTATTGTGAATATTGTGAATAAATTTGCTTTTTCTTTTCTTTGTTTGTTGTTTCTAGTTTTAGGAGTTTAGTTTCATTATTCCTTATTAGTTTTTGTTTTTATTTTCTCTTGATACTCTGAATTCTCATCCCTTTGGCTACGAGTTTGGTTCAAATTATGTTGTAGGCAATGGAAGCTATAATGAGAACATGCATTAAGGTTGGGACAATCAGAGATGGGAGGAGCCACAAGAATTTGATCAACCCTCTTGGCAACAACCTCCTCCAACTTACTATGAGCAAGAGCCATTCCAAGGTGCATACCAAGACAATGGATATGGTGGACCCCCTTGTAGTTACTAACAAGCCCCACCATATGCATATGAACCCCCTCCTCAACATAGCTTTGAACCCCCATACTCACAAGCCACCTACTACCAAACACCCTCATATGATCCTAACCCTTATCCACCATACCAACCACCTTATGAGCCATATGAACCATATATAGAACCACCCCAATTCCAACCCAATTACTTCCAAGAACCACTACCTCTATATACACCATGTCCATATCCATCAATCCAAGAGCCATATGATCCTAATTATGTTATCCAAGAGGAACAAGAGTCAAGGGATCGTCTCAAGGAAACACTGGATCAATTTCAAGCAACCCTTCATCAATTGGAGCAAGTGGGAAATCGAGAAGCACACGAAGATCTCATGGCTAATGAATCTCAACTTGAGAATCAAGGATTGAACTGTGTTGTGCAACAAGTGGAAAAGATGGAGAGTGTTGAACCGCCATAACCTTATTATGATGAACCACCATCATATCATGAACCCTTTCTCCCAAGCAATGAACCTTCATATCCACCCCAATCTTCAATGCATGACACTCTTGGTGTTCTTCTTCAAGGGCAAAGAGAGATGCAAAGGACGACACAAGAGTTCATAGCTACCTTAACCGAGGTAGTAGGTAATTTAGCCTCTCTGCGCTTCGATACTCAAAGCATTCCCATGGCTACTTGTGGAGAACCAATAGAAGAGCGTAGCATGAAGGAGACACTCGAAACTCCGGTGGACAATGAGGAACGTGACTTTGTGTTGGAACAAGTGGAGGAAGCCATAATACTTGAAGAGGAAGAAGTGGTTGAAGACTTATGAGATGCCGAACCTCCATGGAAATTTAGAGTTGTAGAGTATTCCTCTAAGAAGATTGAAATTGATGTCAAGAAGGCTAGTGCACAACTTCCATGGCATATTCCCTATGAAGACTTGGATGGAATAGATCAAGAAGCAAGTTCCCTTGGTGATGAAATTGAAGAACCTTCTCCTGATGAAATTGAAAGCAACATTGAGGTAGATTTATCTCAACCTCATGGTTATGATGTGAGTGACGGAGAAGAGTTTGATGAACTTGGTGAGGAAGAGCTTGAAGGTGAAGAATCTTCTCAAAAGGTGGAAGTCCTTCGAAAAAGATGGATGGGAGTTGAGTTTGCGTTATCAAGATCATTGGAGACTTCTCTACCTAGGTTGCCGTCTACTCCTTCACTTGAGTGGGTAAGACTTATCTCTAATAGCTTTAATGTTCCACTTGAGTATGGTATTCTTGAAACGGATTGTCAACTTAGGAAGCTTTGTGGCATTAAGCGTAAGAGAAGGATGTTTAGTGGTTGGAGTTGCAAATCAAGGCTCATCACGGTTGATACTTCAAGAGCCAGATGCAAAGGTTGGGATAGTGAGAATTTGGTTGGATCTAAGAGAAAATTTTGGTACTTCATTGAGAATTCGGAGAGCTTACCACCTGGTAGGAACAATGATGATCCACTTCAAGACGGGTGTAGAAACAAGATTTGGGATTCGGGCATACAAGAGGATCGACTTTGGGAGCTCAAAACTTGTGAAGAACTCCCTCAAGGCTTGGCAAATTCACTTGAGAATGATGAAGATTATTGGAAGTCCAAGCATTGGTGGAAGTTTCAAGATGAGTTCAAGCACAAGCCACCATGACAAGGAGCTCGCCAAATGTCCAACTTAAGGACTTTAACTAAAAGTGCTAGGTAGGAGACACTCCACCATGGTAAATTCTTTCTAATTTCTCTTTTTGTTTATGTTAGTAATAAGTTATATTTTCATTTTTAGTTATGTTTATCTCTTTTAATTTATGGTTTAGTTGCTTATTAATTACTGGTTTATTATTATTAAAAAAAAAAGATTTGCACTCGACGCGCATGCGTCATGTGTCAGTGCGTAATATTGAGAAAATGGATAGATAGTTGTGCTGGAACGACACGGGAAGGGTGCCTGGCGCATAAGCCAACCCACGCGTACGCGTCCCATGAGTTTTTGCCAATCCACGCGTAAGCGCCCGTGACACGTACGCGTGGAATGAAAAATCAGCGTAGTAAGGTAATTGAACAGAGAGTTGGGTTGCCACTGTGCTGGAATCGCACGAGCAGTCACACGAACGCGTGACCGACGCTCACGTGTCAGTGTGCATTTTTGGCCACCCACGCGTATGCGTGGGCGACGCTTACGCGTCGCAGGGCTAAGTCTATTTTCACGCGCACGCGTGATGCATGCGCGCGCGTCGTGTCCTGTTTTTCATTTCCTCCTCCTTTCTTCTTCTTTCTTCCTCCTTTCTTACTTTCTTTTTCTTCATTTCTTTAACTTCTCATCCTTATTCTCTTTCATTCTATTTTACTTAATTTATTTGCATACTTTTCTTCCTTGCATTTTAATTTTGTTCATGTTTTTATTTTCTTTTCTACGTTTATTATTTTCTCTGTTGGTATTAAATGTTCTTATTCAACTGTTGTATCTTTTCTGGTATTATTTTGGTGCTTAGTGACTTGTTTTACACTATTAGGTGATATTATTTATCTGTCAATGCCAATCTTTATAATACCTGTGTTCCTTTTGCATCGACATGAATTTATATTGTCTCTCATTACCTACTATCTCTTCCCCATTGTTGCAATTTTTGTACTATTGATATGCTATTTGCTTCTACTATTTTCTCATTTGCATGTTGTAGCTACCATGTAATTAAGACTCTCGTTCTTTGGCATTAATCCACCCATATTTTATTTGTTTTCTATCTTTGTTCCTGGGTTACTTTTTTTCCCTTTTCTCTTCTTTCAGGATGGCCACCGAGAAGGGAAAAGGAAAGCGTCTCAATGGGGCAACCGGCAAGTCCACCTGCACATTCTTTGAAAAAAAAAAGCGTCAGTTAGAGCAACCCGTCCACTTGTACATCTCAGCATGCACCGAGGACGGTGCAATTTTTAAGTGTGGGGAGGTCGATACCGACTTCCGTGGGTTAGTTATTTCCTATTTCAACACCAATGTTTAATTTTCCTTGTTAAATTAGTTGTTGCATTTGCATGTTTGATTGCATGATTGTTTGATTTTGTGCATGTTCTTCTACCAATACTTGGTTGGAGTGATAAGTTCTTTTTCAAGACCCTTTTAATAGTATTTCACTAATTTAAATTAAAACTTTTTTGTTAAACTTATTTGAAGATTGTAATTTGGAACATGGTTTATAGCTAAGAATACACAGCCTGTGAGATTTTGAGCTTAATTATATGGTTACATTATTTAACCATGATTTTTATTCTTGTGTATTTTCTTATCTATTATTGCAATCTATAGTTTGTTCCATTCTACATGTCCGTTTTTTAGTGTATTTGCATGCATACATATGATTGAGGCCATTAATTGTTATTAGCTTACTTATCTCAAATAGCCTACCATTTCGATTACCCTTGTTTGACACGTTGAGCCTTTCAATCCCCATTTATTCTTTATATTACCACATCACTAACCTTAAGTGAAAAAACAATAACTATCCCATTTGAATCTTTGGTTAGCTTAAGATAGAGATTGTGTGTCAACTAAGTCTGGGGAAATGTGAGAACTTGGGTTGATGAGAATATGTTGTGTTTTATTGACAAAAATATTAGAAATTTGGGTGCATACTCATGTAGAACCAGAAAAACCATATGCATTGACATGTTATGTTTTCTTTCATGTTCATAAAAAAAATTTAAATAAATAAATAATAAATAGGGGAAAAATTACCCCAATGTTAAGTTTAATAAAAGATCAATGTATAGGTGGTGAAACTAAAGAAAATTTGATACATGAGTATGTGAAACATACAAGAGTAAGATTATGGGTAGCTAGGAATAATTTCATATATATAGAGCGTGTGTATGTTAGGTGAGAACTTAGGTTAGTCAAAGATTCATATTATAGCTCACTTGGCCATACATGTATCCTCACCCTTACCTTAGCCCCGTTACAACCTTGAAAAGACCTCTTGATGTTTGTATTTGTACATTAAATATTTGTTGATTGGTTAGATGAAGAACAAAGTTTTAGAAAGCATGATTAGAAAAGAGTAGAGTGATTAACCCTAGACACTTGAGAGATTATAGTGCATATACACTTCCAGTGAGGGTTTAATGCTTGATTCTATGTTCCCTGTTTTCATGAGCTATTTTCGTACAAGTTTACCTGTCTTTTACTGTGTGATTTGAATTAGTGGAATCTGATTTATGTTTGTCTTGGAGAACTTGTTTACTTTTAACCAAGTAGATAGAAACATCTTAGCATATAGTTGTATTCACATACATAGGTTGCATCTCATGAGTCTTACTTTCCCCCATTCATTCCTTTTGTCTCCTTGAGCTTAGCATGAGGACATGCTAATTTTTAAGTGTGGGGAGATTTGATGCACCACTATTTCGTGGTACATTTTATGCTAAATTGAGTGGATTTTATTCATTATTCTCACACTTATGCATACAAATTGTATGTTTTACATTTTCCTTCCTAATTCTGTGCTTTGATTGAAAACATGCTTCTTCCGCCTTAAAATTGCTAATTATTAATCCTCTTTTATTACCATTTGATGCCTTGATATGTGTGTTAAGTGATTTCAGGGTTTATAGGGCAGGAATGGTTTAGAGGATGGAAAGGAAGCATGCAAAAGTGGAAGGAATACAAAAAATTGAAGGAATTGCTAAGCTGTCAAGCCTGACCTCTTCGCACTAAATCGATCATAACATGAGCTACAGAGGTCCAAATGAGGCGATTCCTGTTGCGTTGGAAAGCTAACATCCGGGGCTTCAAAATGATATGTAATTTTCCATAGTTTTCATGCAGTTAAGTGATGCGCACGCGTGCATCACGCGTACGCGTGACCTTGCGAAAGTTCAGCGACACGTACGCGAGGACGAAGCGTACGCGTGACAGAGCCAAGTGCTGAACGTATCAGAAATTGCTGGGGGCAATTTTTGGGCTGTTGGCCCAGTTCCAAGCCCGAAAACACAGATTAGAGGCTACAGAGTGGGGGAATCATGTATACAACTTTCATTCACATAATTTTAGGTTTTAGATGTAGTTTTCTAGAGAGAGAGGCTCTCTCCTCTCTCTAGGTTTTAGGATTTTTAGCTTTAATTCTTCTCAATTTCAGATTTCTATCTTAGTTTGATTTAGTTTCTCTTCTACTTTTATTTGTCTTAGCATTCTAATTTATCTATTTTCCTTATTGATTATTTTATGTTGCCACTTTAGTTTATGAATTCTCATGTTAGATTTGATTTTCTATTTAATACAATTTGAGGTATTTCATAATTATTTTTCCTTTCTTCGTTTGTTATCATTGATGCTTGCAATTGTTGGTTTTAGATTTTTCATTCCGTGTTACTTTTCTATGCTTTTATGTTATACCTCCCAAGTGTTTGAGAAAATGCTTGGTTAGATTTTAGTGTAGATTTCTCTCCTTTGGCTTTGGTTGAGTAATTGGAGACTCTTGAGTTATCAAACTCCTTTATTGATTGATAATTAAAAGTCGCTAGTTGATTTGAATCCCTCTAAAGCTAGTCTTTCCTTAGGAGTTGACTAAGACTTGAGGAATTAAATTGATATATCCACTTGACTTTCCTTCATAATTAGAGGTTAACTAAGTAGGAGCAATGGACAATTGATGTCACAATTGAGGAAGATAATAAGGATAGGACTTCTAATTCTCATACCTTGCCAAGAGCTTTATTAGCTATTAGTTTAATTCTTGCAATTTACTTTTCTTGTTCCTTATTCAAAACCCCAAAAAGATACAATCTCATAACCAATTATAAGTACACCTCCCTGTAATATCTTGAGAGACAACCCGGGGTTTGAATACTTCGATTATTATTTTTATAGGGGTTTGTTACTTGTGACAACCAAATTTTTGTATGAAAGGATTCTTTGTTGGTTTAGAAACTATACTAGCAATGAGAATTTATTGTGAAATTATTTACTAGCAAAAATCCATTCATCAAAGAGAAAAAAGCCAGTAACCCTTTAAACCAAAAGGCATGGGTAAAAAGGATCCAAGGCTTTGAGCATCAGTGGATAGGAGGGTCTACAGGAATAAAATCCTGGCCTAAGTGGCTAAACCAAGCTGTGCCTAACCATGTGCTTGTGGCGTGAAGGTGTCAAGTGAAAAGCTTGAGACTGAGTGGTTAAAGTTGAGGTCCAAAGCAAAAAGAGTATGCTTAAGAACTCTGGACAACTCTATCTAGGGACTCTAGCAAAGCTGAGTCACAATCTAAAAAGCTTCACCCAGTTAAAGTGTCTGTAGCATTATTGTATCCGGTGGTAATACTAGAAAACAAGGTGCTTAGGGTCACGGCCAAGAATTTGAAAGCTGTGTTCAAGAATAAAAAAGAAATAAACTAGGAGATTCAATAATATCAACTAGATTCTAAGTTCCTAAAGATGCCAACCATTCTAAGTTTCAATGGATAATGAGATGCCAAAACTATTCAGAAGCAAAAAGCGACTAAGTCCCGCTCATCTAATTGTAACTAAGATTCATTTGAAACTTAGAAATTTATTGTATCTTAATTTTCTTTCTATCTTACTGTGTTTTGGTTGCTTGGGGACAAGCAACAATTTAAGTTTGGTGTTGCGATAAGCGGATATTTTATACGCTTTTTGGCATCATTTTCATATAGTTTTTAGTATGTTTTGCTTAGTTTTTATTAAGTTTTTATAGATTTTAGTGTTAAATTCACATTTTTGGATTCTACTATGAGTTTTTGTGTTTTTGAGCAATTTCAGGTAATTTTTGGCTGAAATTGAGGAGCTGGAGCAGAAGTCTGATTCAGAGACAGAGAAAGCACTGCAGATGCTGTCTGGATCTGACGTCCTTGCACTCGGAAGCATTTTTCTGGAGTTACAAAAGTCCAAATGAAGCATTCTCAACGGCTATGGAAAGATGACTTCCAGAGCTTTCCAGAAATCTATATTAGTTTATACTTTACTTCGGATTTGAAGGCCTAAAACTGGCGTTCAACGCCAGCTACCTGCCCCCTTCCAGGTGTCCAGCGCCCAAAGAGCAGAGACTAGCATCCAAACGCACAAAGAGGATCCCCTAGCTGGTGTTCCATGCCCCAGAGACCTCATAGCATGTAGATCTCATCAAATCTCAGCCCAAACACTCACTAAGTAGTCCCCAGTAGTGGATTTTAGCACTAAAAAGACTATTTTACCCTTACCAGTCATTTGTTTAGTATTTAAGGGATTTTATTTATGTTATTTAGACCTTCTTTGAAAAAAACCTAGAATTTACACATTATTTTTGAGTTTTATTTTGTATTTTACTTCAGTATGAGTTTCTAAACCTTCTAGGTTGAGGGGAGGAGCCCTGCTGAGTCCTATGAATTAATAAAAGTAGTAATATTTCTTCTTCGATCCTTGTTTGATTTATTTCTAAGATGTATATTTGATCTTCATCCTGGTGGATAGGATGATCAGTGTCAATTAGCTCCGTTCATTACATTAAGATGAACGTTCCTGACAAACACCTGCATCTACTTGGGTTCGTGTGAATACGTGACTGGAAAGCACGAGCCAACAACTATGTTTATACATCTCTCAGACGGCTAATCCACGACTTCGTTGGGGACTTCTCGAGACACCAGTTCAACCAATTTCCAGGGAAATTAGGGTCTCCGTGGTATAGGCTAGAATCCTAAGAAGCAGCATCCTCTGATCTGGAAGATTCGACCTTGTCTATGGCGTTTTGAGTAGGATCGCCAGGAGAATGACCTGCTAGCGCTTCACCCTTCGTCAGATTGGATGACCACGGCCAATGGCGTTCAATTTATAGCAGAGGAGATCAATGACCACGGCCCATGGCGTTGATCACATACAACCTGCCATGGAAGAGACCACTCACAAGCAAAGAAGACAGTAATACCAGAGTTAATTTAGAAAGGCAAAGCAACTCCAATCCTTAACCCTATTCCTATCTCTCTTTATATATTAGATCTTTTACACTCTATCAATCCAATCCTTAACTACATTCCTATTACTGATTTTAATCCTAATACAACTCCATATATGACATAAAATCAACAATCTTTTGATCTGCCTGACTAAGACTTGCAAGATAACCATAGCTTGCTTCAAGCCAACAATCCTCGTGGGATCGACCTTGACTTGCTCAGGTATTACTTGGATGACCCAGTGCACTTGCTGGTACAACAGTACGAAAGTGTGGGGATTCATGCTACCAACCAGCTTCAGACTCCCTAGCTGGCGTTCAACGCCAGCAAGGTCTCTACTCCAGGGTGTTCTATTTCCAGCTCTGACTGTTTCTGTTTCTATTCTAAATACTGCACATGATCACGGACATTAAAAGCAAGGGAAAACTCTAAAAATAAACTAAAATAAACAAAAATGAAAATAAAAAAAAGAAATAAGAACAGAAATACTCTACTCATGGTTGGGTTGCCTCCCAAAAAGCCCTTCTTTAGTATCATTAGCTTGACGGACAACTCCTTTCAAGGAGGAAGGTAGTCATAGAGGATTAAACTCTTACTCCTTATTGGGAGCATCCTTCCTGTGCTCTCATGGATTATCTTAATACGCTCAAGAGACAAGCTCTTGTTCACTGCATGAGGCAGGGTTGGGCTTGCAGCAATATGCTGGTGTCCCTTTTTGCCACTTCCCTCTTCCATGGTGAATTCCATGATGAGATAAGTGAATACTACCATCTTCTATGGTGAGAAGCTGGTGCACGGAATTATGATCACACTTTTCACAACTCCGGTACAACTAACCAGCAAGTGCACTGGGTCGTCCAAGTAATAAAACCTTATGAGAGTAAGGGTCGATCCCACGGAGATTGCCGGCTTGAAGAAAGCTATGGTCATCCAGTAAACCTTATTCAGGCGGATTCAATTGGTTATGAGTTTTGATAATTAAAAGATAAATAAAACGTAAATTTAAAATAAAGATATTTATGTAATTCATTGGTGGAAATTTCAGATAAGCGTTTGGAGATGCTCTGTTGCTTCTGAACCTCTGCTTTCCTATTGTCTTCATCTAATCATGCGTGCTTGACGAGCGAGATTTTTGCCAGTAAAGAATATCATAAAAACAGTCGCGTTGTAGATATAGTCTTTAAACCAACAAAAATCCCTTTCGTGCAAACGTTTTGGTTGTCACAAGTAACAAACCCCTTTTAAAATTGATAACCGAGTATTTAAACTCGGGTCATCTTCTCAAGGAACTGCAGGGAAGTATGTTCTTATTATTGGTTATGGAGATTGTAAATTTGGGATTTCAAGAATGAGGAACGAGTAATTTGATGACAAGTAAATTAAATGGCAATTAGAATAAATAAATAACTGTAAAGCAAACTTTTGGCAAGGTATGAGAAATTAGAGGTCCTATCCTAGCTATCCTTATCAATGATGATGATGGTTGAATCTTAATTCTATTTTGTTAACCTTTACTAAGATAAAGGAAGGTCAAGGGATTAATTGGTTTGATCTTCGAATCCTATTTATTTCCTAAGAAAAGATTGGGATTATGAAAGTTCAATGCAATTAACAAGGATAACAATTATCAATTATGTTGTTGAATTGGATAACTCCTGAGTTACTAATTTCTTAACCAAGACCAAAAGGAGAAAAATAAATCTACTTGGAACAAAAATGTCTTCAGAGTGAAAGTAGCAATAGCATAAATAAGAGAAATCAATATTAAACTGAAATACCTCAAATAACATTAATTCAAATAATCTGTAACATGAAGGGATTCATAAAGTAGCTTGCAAAAGTAAATAAAAGGAATATTGAACATGATCAAAAGAGATAATCCTTAAAGTGAATAAAAATCCTAAATCTAAATCCTAATCCTAAAGAGAGAGAGAATCTCTCTCTAAACTAAATCTAATTCATGGAAAGTAAAAATTGGCGAGCTCCCTTAGAATGGATGCATTCCCTCAATTCATAACCTCTGGTCTATGCCTTTTGGACTTGGATTTGGGCCAAAAAGGGCTTCAGAATTCGCTATGAGCATTTTCTGCAATTTCTGGTGCGTAACCTCTGTCACGCGTCCGCGTGGGTCACGCGGTCACGTCATTCGGAGCTTTTTCTTGCCACGCGATTGCGTCAGTCATGCGGCCGCGTCATATGCGTTCTGCTTAAGGCGCGCGGTCGCGTCAGTCATGCAGCCGCGTCGCTGTTGATTCGCGCTTGGCACGCGATCGCGTCGTCCATGCGATCGCGTGGATACCAGTTTCTTCAAGGACTCCGTTTTGAACTTTCCTTCCATTTTTGTATGTTTTCTTTCCATCCTTTGAGTCATTCCTGCCTTAGAAGATCTGAAACTACTCAACACACTAATCACGGCATCGAATGGAATTAAAGGTGATTAAAATAATTAATTTAAAAGCATAGAAAACATGTTTTTCACATACATCACATAATAAGGAAGGGAAAGTAAAACCATGCAATTAACATGAATAAGTGGGTGAAGGATTGAATAAATCACTCAAACTAAGCACAAAATATATCATAAAATATGGGTTTATCAGTGCTCCCTTCCATAGCAAGCTGTTTGTTGGTGGATCACCGTTGTCAATAGCTACCATCCGTCCTCTCAGTGAAAATAGTCCAGGTACAGTTTCTGTATGGCTAATCAACTTTTGGATCTCTCGTCTCGGATGAAAAATACCAGGCACAGCTACCACACGGCTAATCATCTGTCAGTTCTCACTTGTGTCGGAATAGGATCTCTCTATCCTTTTGCACACTGTCACTGCGCCCAACATTCGTGAGTTTGAAGCTCGTCACAGTCATCCCGTCCTGGATCCTACTCGGAATACCACAGACAAGGTTTAGACTTTCCGGATCTTAGGAATGTTGCCAATTGGTTCTAGCCTCTACCACGAAGGTTCTAATCTCACGGATTCGAAAGCTCTGTTGTCAGGAGAGGCAAGTCAAATCCGTGGATCAGAGACCCAAGAGACTATACTCCGGCTGTCGTCCAATGACTACGTTGAACATCATGTAGACTGCTTGTGGTTATCAGGCACGTGGATCTTGGCTAAGCGAGTAACGAAGATAGTGGGTGATTGTCACGGGTCATCCCTTCATTCTGACTTAACTGAATTAAGTATGAGAGTATATCTTGGAGAAGAAGTAAGCGTGAATTGAAAGAGAAATAATAGTACTTGCATCAATTCATGAAGAACAGCAGAGCTCTGTACGTTAATCTATGAGGTGTAGAAACTCCATCGTAGAAAATACATAAGAGAAAAAGGTCTAGGCATGGCCGTGTGGCCAACCTCCAAATGTGAAAAATGGAATAAGCCTCAAAGTCCAAAGATCTCTAAAACAATAGGAAAGACTAGTATTTATACTAAACTAGTTACTAAGGATTACAGAAATTCAGTAACTAAGTGCAGAGAGTGCAGAAATCCACTTATGGGGCCCACTTGGTGTGTGCTTCGGCTGAGCATTGAGCTTTACACGTGCATAGGCATTTTCTAGAGTTAAATGCCAGTGTGGGCGTTTAACTCCAGTTCTGGTGCCAGTTCTGGCATTTTATGCTAGAAAAAGGTCTCTGGCAGGCATTTAAACGCCAGTTTGGGCCATCAAATCTCGGGCAAAGTATGAGCTATTAAACATTGCTGGAAAGCCCAAGATGTCTACTTTCTAACGTAATTGAGGGCGCACCAATTGGGCTTCTGTAGCTCCAGAACATCCGTTTCAAGTGCAGGAGGGTCAGAATCCAATAGCATCTGCAGTCCTTTCTTAGCCTCTGAATCAGACTTTTGCTCAGATCCCTAAATTTCAGCCAGAAAATACCTGAAATTACAAAAAAAAATACATAAACTCATAGTAAAGTCCAGAAATGTGTTTTTTGCATAAAAACTAATAAAAATATAATAAAAAGTAACTAAAACATACTAAAAACTACCTAAAAACAATGCCAAAAAGCGTATAAATTATCCGCTCATTACAACATCAAACTTAAATTGTTGCTTGTCCCCAAGCAACTAAAAACAAAATAGGATAAAAAGAAGAGAAAATACAATAAATTTCAAAATATCAAAGAAGCTTAGTTCCAATTAGATGAGCGGGACTAGTAGCTTTTTGCTTCTGAACAGTTTTGGCATCTCACTTTATCCTTTGAAGTTCAGAATGATTGGCATCCATAGGAACTCAGAATTCAGATAGTGTTATTGATTCTCCTAGTTTAGTATGTTGCTTCTTGAACACAGCTACTTTATGAGTCTTGGCCGTGACCCTAAGCATTTTGTTTTCCAGTATTACCACCGGATACATAAATGCTACGGACACATAACTGGGTGAACCTCTTCAGATTGTGTCTCAGCTTTGCTAGAGTCCCCAGTTAGAGGTGCCCAGAGTTCTTAAGCACACTCTTTTTGCTTTGGATCACGACTTTAACCATTCAGTCTCAAGCTTTTCACTTGGACCTTCATGACATAAGCACATGGTTAGGAAAAGTTTGATTTAGCCGCTCAGGCCAGGATTTTATTCCTTTGGGCCCTCCTATCCATTAATGCTCTAACCCTTGGATCCTTTTTACCCTTGCCTTTTGGTTTAAAGAGCTATTGGCTTTTTCTGCTTGCTTTTTCTTTTTCTTTCTTTTTCTTTTTTTTTTGCAATTTTTTTCGCAAGCTTTGTGTTTTTCACTGCTTTTTCTTGCTTCAAGAATCAATTTTATGATTTTTCAGATTATTAATAACATTTCTCTTTTTTTCATTATTCTTTCAAGAGCAAAAAATTTTAACATTCATAAACTTCACAATAAAAAATATGCATTGTTCAAGCATTCACTCAGAAAATAAAAAGTATTGCCACCACATCAAAATAATTAAACTATTTTCAAGATAGATCTCAAAATTCATGTACTTCTTTTTCTTTTTTAGAAAACATTTTTCATTTAATAAAGGTGAAAGATTCATGGAACATTCATAGCTTTAAGACATAGACACTAAACACTAATGATCATGTAATGGAGACACAAACATAGTCAAAACATAAAGCATAAAAACCAAAAACATAAAAGAAAATAAACAAGGAGATTAAAGAACGGGTCCAGCTTAGTGATGGTGGCTTCTTCTTCCTCTTGAAGAACCAATGGAGTTCTTGAGCTCCTCTATGTCTCTTCCATGCCTTTGTTGCTCCTCTCTCATGGCCTTTTGGTCCTCTCTGATTTCATGGAGGATGATGGAGTGCTCTTGGTGCTCTACTCTTAGTTGCTCCATGTTGGAACTCAATTCTCATAAAGAGGTGTTGAGTTGCTCCCAATAGTTGTGTGGAGGGAAATGCATCCCTTGAGGCATCTCAGGGATTTCTTGATGAGGGACTTCCTTATGCTCTTGTTGAGGTCTATGAGTGGGCTCTCTTGTTTGCTCCATCCTCTTTCTAGTGATGGACTTTTGAGATGAATATCTCCGTCTCCCATGACTCGGAGTTGGAAGCAACTGACTTCCCTTTCCTCTTCCTAGAGGTTTCTCCGGCCTTAGGTGCCATTAATGGTTATGGAAAAAACAAAAAGCAGAGCTTTTTTCGACACCAAACTTAAAAGGTTTGCTCGTCCTCGAGCAAAAGAAGAAAGAAAGGATTAGAGGAAGAAGAGATGGAGGTGTGTGAATGGTTCGGCCAAGGGGGGTTTTAGGTGGTTATGATATGTGAAAATGAAGGAGTGATGAGGGGCTTATATAGGAGTGGAGTGGAGAGGGAATTCTTGTAATAGGGGTTGGGTTTGGGAGGAAGATGGTTTGAATTTGAATGGGTGGGGGTAGGTGGGTTGTATGATGGTTTTGGAGGAGAAATGGAGGTGATTGGTGGAGGTTATTTTGGAGAAAAGTGTTATAAAAATGTGTGAAAAGGAGAGAAAAAGAGTTGGGGTAGGTGGGGATCCTGTGGGATTCACAGATCCTGAGGTGTCAAGGAATTTTAGTCCATGCACCTTTCTGGCGTTTAAACGCCCCTAGACAGCCCTTTCTGGCATTTAAACGCCAGTATGCTACCTTTCCTGGCGTTAAACGCCAGGCTGATGCCCTTTTCTGGCGTTTAACGCCAGCCAAACACCCTTTTCTGGTGTTTAACACCCAGAATGCTGCCAGACTGGGCGTTAAATGCCAGTAAGCCTGTCCTCTAGGGTGTGCTATTTTTTATGCTGTTTTTAATTCCGCTTTAGTTCTGCAGCTGTTTTTGTGACTCCACATGATCATCAACCTAAAGAAAACATAAAATAACAATGAAAAATGAAATGAAAAAGTAATTAACATAGATAAATAAGATTGGGTTGCCTCCCAATAAGCGCTTCTTTAATGTCAATAGCTTAACAGTGAGCTGTTATAGAGCTTCACAGACACTCAGAGCATGATGGTGGCCTCCCAACACCAAACTTAGAGTTTGAATGTGGGGGCTCTGCTTGACTCTGTATTGAGAGAAGCTTTTCATGCTTCCTCTCCATGGTTACGAAGGAAGATCCTTGAGCCTTAAACACAAGGTAGTCCTCATTCAGTTGCAGGACTAACTCTCCTCTGTCCACATCAATCACAGCTCTTGCTTTGGCTAGGAAGGGTCTTCCAAGGATGATGGATTCATCCTCATCCTTTCTAGTGTCTAGGATTATGAAGTTAGCAGGGATGTAAAGGCCTTCAACCTTCACTAAGACATCCTCTACAAGTTCATAAGCCTATTTTATTAATTTGTCTGCCATCTCTAGTGAGATTCTTGCAGCTTGTACCTCAAAAATCCCCAGTTTCTCCATTACAGAGAGTGGTATGAGGTTTATACCTGACCCCAGGTCACACAAAGCCTTCTCAAAGGTCATGGTGCCTATGGTACAAGGTATTAAGAACCTTTCGGGATCCGGTTTCTTCTGAGGTAATTTCTGCTGAACTTGCTCTTCAACAATATCTTCATCCTCTTCAGAGGAAGAATACTCATCAGAGCTCATGAATGGCAACAGTAAGTTCAGTGGAATCTCTATGGTCTCTGTATGAGCCTCAGATTCCTTTGGTTCCTCATTAGGGAACTCCTTAGTGGTCAGTGGACATCCATTGAGGTCTTCCTCACTGGAAATCACTGCCTCTTCCTCTTCTATAGGTTCGGCCACTTTGGATATATTGATGGCCTTACACTCTCTCTTTGGATTCTCTTCTGTATTGCTTGGGAGAGTACTATGAGGAATTTTAGTAACTCTTTTACTCAGCTGACCCACTTGTGCTTCTAAATTTCTGATGGAGGACCTTGTTTCAGTCATGAAACTAAGAGTGGTCTTAGATAGATCAGAGACTATGGTTGCTAAGTCAAAGAGGCTCTACCTAGAATTCTCTGTCTGTTGTTGAGACGATGATAGAAAAGGTTTGCTATTGCCAAACCGAATTCTCCCACCATTATTATTATTGAAGCCTTGTTGAGGCTTCTGTTGATCCTTCCAAGAGAAATTTGGATGATTTCTCTATGAAGGATTATAGGTGTTTCCATAGGATTCTTCCATGTAATTCACCTCTTCCATTGCAGGATTCTTAGGGTCATAAGCTTCTCCTTCAGAGGAGGCTTCTTTAGTACTGCCGGATGCAGCTTGCATTCCAGTCAAATTCTGAGAAATCATATTGACTTGCTGAGTCAATATTTTTTTCTGAGCTAATATGGCATTCGGAGTATCAATCTCAAGAACTTATTTCTTCTGAGTCATCCCATTATTCACAGGATTTCTTTCAGAAGTATACATGAACTGGTTATTTGCAACCATTTCAATGAGTTCCTGGGCTTCTGTAGGTGTTTTCTTCAGATGAAGAGATCCACCAGTAGAGTGGTCCAATGACATCTTGAACAATTCAGACAGACCATCATAGAATATAGTTAAGATGCTCCATTCTGAAAGCATGTCGGAAGGACACCTTCTGATCAATTGCTTGTATCTTTCCCTTGCTTCATAGAGGGACTCACCTTCCTTCTGTCTGAAGGTTTGGACTTTCACTCTAAGCTTGCTCATCTTTTGAGGTGGAAAGAATTTAGCCAAGAAAGAATTGACCAACTTTTTCCAAGAGTTCAGGCTTTCTCTAGGTTGTGAGTCCAACCATATCCTAGCTCTGTCTCTTATAGCAAAGGGGAAAAGCATAAGTCTGTAGACCTCGGGATCAACCCCATTGGTCTTAACAGTGTCACAGATTTGCAAGAATTCAGCTAAGAACTGATGAGGATCTTCCAATGGAAGTCCATGAAACTTGCAATTCTACTACATTAGAGAAACTAATTGAGGCTTAAGCTCAAAGTTGTTTGCTCCAATTGCAGGAATTGAGATGCTTCTTCCATAGAAGTTGGAAGTTGGTGCAGTAAAATCAAGAAGCATCTTCCTTGCATCTCCACCATTGTTTTCAGGTTCGGCTGCCATGTCTGCCTCTTTTTTGAAATTTGCTGTAAGGTCCTCTTCGAAGTGTTGTGCTTTAGCTTCCTCTTCAGAGCCCTTTCAGGTTCAGGATCAGCTTCAACAAGAATATCTTTATCCCTGTTCCTGCTCATATGAAAAAAAGAGAACAAAGAGAGAAGAGAAACCCTCTATGTCACAGTATAGAGATTCCTTTATGTGTCAGAAGAAAAGAAGAATAGAAGAATGAGGTAGAGAGAATAAGAAGAATTCGAACACAGAGAGAATGAGAGGGTTCAAATTATTAGATGAGTAGAAGAGAAATGTTAGTAAATAAATAAAATAAATAGAAAGAGATGAGAAAGAGAGTATTCAAATTTTAAGAAAAAGGAAAAGAAAAATATTTTTATTTTTTATTTAATTAATTAAGTTAGTTTCGAAAATTTGAAAAAGAAATACAAGAAAATTAAAAACTAAAACAATTAGTTAATTAAAAAGATTTTTGAAAAAGTGGTTAGTGATTTACGAAAATTAGAAGTGGAAAAGTAGTTAGGTGGTTTTGAAAAAGATAAGAAATAGTAAACTTTTTAAAATTAAAACAAACAAGTCAAGTAGTTAGTTGAAAAAGATTTGAAAATAAATTTTGAAAAGATAATAAGTTAGAAAAAGATTTTGAAATTAAAATTTTAAAAATATATGATTGAAATTTATTTTGAAAAAGAATTGAAAAAGAAATTAAAAAGATTTGATTTTTAAAATTAAAGTTGATGACTTGACTAACAAGAAACTAAAAGATATGATTCTAGAATTTAAAGATTGAACCTTTCTTAACAAGAAAGTAACAAACTTAAAATTTTTGAATCAAAACATTAATTGTTAGCAAGTATTTTCGAAAATATAAAATAAAATTAAGAAAAAGATTTTGAAAAAATTAGTTTTAAAATTTTCGAAAACATTAAAAGAAAAATGAAAAAAGATTTTGAAAAATTTTAAGAATGAAATTCGAAAATCATAAAAAAAATGAAAAAGAATTGATTTTGAAAAAGATTTGAAAAGATAAAGTTTTTAAATTGAAATATTTGACTTGACTAACAAGAAACAACTAAATTTAAAAAAATTTTTTGACCAAGTCAACTCAAAATTTTGAAAATTATGAGAAGAATAAGGAAAAGATGTTTTTTTTTTTTTTTACTTTTGAATTTTTAATGAAGAGAGAGAAAAACAACAAAATGAAACAAAACATAAAAATTTATGATCAAAACAAATAATGCATGCAAGAACACTTTGAATATCAAGATGAACACCAACAACACTTTGAAGATCATGATGAACATCAAGAACATATTTTTGAAAATTTTTAAGAAAAGAAAGACATGCAAGATACCAAACTTAAGAACTTTTGTACTAGGGACACTAACAATTTGAAAATGCATATGAAAAATAAGAAAATACACAAAACAAGAAAATGTAAAGATCAAACAAAGAAAATCATCAAGAACACTTTGAAGATCATAAAGAACATAATGCATGAATTTTCAAAAATTAAAAAAAAATTAAATTAGAAAAATGCAGTTGACACCAAACTTAAAATTTGACACAAGACTTAAACAAGAAACACAAAATTTTTTTGGTTTTTATGATTTTATTAAACTTTTTTTATTTTTTCGAAATTATTTTGGAAAAAGAAAATAAAGAAATTCAAAATTTTTTAATAAGAATTCCAGGATTCATGCAATGTTAGTCTACAGCTTCGGTCCAAAAGAATTAGACATGGCCAAATGGCCAGCCAAGCTTTAACACAGAATTATAAATGAGAATCCAAAGGCTCCTCTAATAGCTGCAATGATAAGTGGAAGCTTCAGTCCAAAAGATTAGACATGGCTTAATAGCCAGCCAAGTTTCAACATATCATCATGGAGCTCTAAGGTGGAATTCATTCTTAAAATTTTTTAAGAACATTTTTTTTTTCGAAAACTATTTTTTTTTTGAAATATTTTTAAAAACTTTTTGAAAAGAAAATAAAGGTTGAAACAAGAAAGAAGATTACCTAATCTAAGCAACAAGATAAACCGTCAGCTGTCCAAACTCGAACAATCCCCGGCAATGGCGCCAAAAACTTGGTGCACGGAATTGTGATCACACTTTTCACAACTCTGGTACAACTAACCAGCAAGTGCACTAGGTCGTCCAAGTAATAAAACCTTATGCGAGTAAGGGTCGATCCCACAGAGATTGCCGGCTTGAAGCAAGCTATGGTTATCCTGTAAACCTTAGTTAGGCAGATTCAATTGGTTATGAGTTTTGATAATTGAAAGATAAATAAAACATAAATTTAAAATAATGATACTTATGTAATTCATTGGTGGGAATTTTAGATAAGCGTTTGGAGATGCTCTGTTGCTTCTGAACCTCTGCTTTCCTATAGTCTTCATCTAATCATGTGTGCTCCCTTCCATGGCAAGCTGTATGTTGGTGGATCACCATTGTCAATGGCTACCATCCGTCCTCTAAGTGAAAATGGTCCAGGTACGGTTTCTGTACGGCTAATCAACTGTCGGATCTCTCGTCTCGGATGAAAAGTACCAGGCACAGCTACCGCACGGCTAATCATCTGTCGGTTCTCACTTGTGTCGGAATAGGATCTCTCTATCCTTTTGTACACTGTCACTGTGCCCAACATTCTTGAGTTTGAAGCTCGTCACAGTCATCCCGTCCCGGATCCTACTCGGAATACCACAAACAAGGTTTAGACTTTCCGGATCTCAGGAATACTGCCAATTGGTTCTAGCCTCTACCACGAAGGTTCTAATCTCACGAATTCAAATGCTCTGTTGTCAGGAGAGGCAAGTCAAATCCGTGGATCAGAGACCCAAGAGACTATACTCCGGCTGTCGTCCAATGACTCTGTTGAACATCATGTAGACCACTTGTGGTTATCAGGCACGCGGATCTTGGCTAAGCGAGTAACGAAGATAGTGGGTGATTGTCACGGGTCATCCCTTCATTCTGACTTAACTGAATTAAGTACGAGAGTATATCTTGGAGAAGAAGTAAGCGTGAATTGAAAGAGAAACAATAATACTTGCATTAATTCATGAAGAACAGCAGAGCTCCGCACCTTATTCTATGAGGTGTAGAAACTCCACCGTAGAAAATACATAAGAGAAAAAGGTCTAGGCATGGCCGTGTGGCCAGCCTCCAAATGTGAAAAATGGCATAAGCCTCAAAGTCCAAAGATCTCTAAAACAATAGGAAAGACTAGTATTTATACAAAAGTAGTTACTAAGGATTACATAAATTGAGTAACTAAGTGCAGAGAATGCAGAAATCCACTTCCGGGGCCCACTTGGTGTATGCTTGGGCTGAGCATTGAGCTTTACACGTGCATAGGCCTTTTCTAGAGTTAAATGCCAGCTTGGATGCCAGTTTGGGCGTTTAACTCCAGTTCTGGTGCCAGTTCCGGCGTTTTACGCTAGAAAAGGGTCTCTGGCTGGCATTTAAATGCCAGTTTGGGCCATCAAAGCTCGGGCAAAGTATGGACTATTATACATTGCTGGAAAGCCCAAGATGTCTACTTTCCAACAGCATCTGTAGTCCTTTCTCAGCCTCTGAATCAGACTTTTGCTCAGATCCCTAAATTTCATCCAGAAAATACTTGAAATTAGAGAAAAACACACAAACTCATAGTAAAGTCCAGAAATGTGATTTTTGCATAAAAACTAATAAAAATATAATAAAAAGTAACTAAAACATACTAAAAACTACCTAAAAATAATGCCAAAAAGCGTATAAATTATCCGCTCATCAAAAGCCTTTAGTATGGATCTTTTTTGTTTTTCAGCCCCTAGTCATCTTCCTTTTGGGGCCTTCCTCCTTGGTGGATAGTGTACATCCAACACCAAACTTACGCTTGATCTTTGGAGGGATTGAATTGGTTTCATTCAAGGGAGGAGGCTTGACTGCTGAATCATTTATGCAAGTGCCTCCCATGTCAGGGGGTAATGGAGGGTCAAGAACCTTGAACACCATCCAGTCCTCATGCAAAGTAATCCTTGTTTCTTGTGCCTCTTCAATTCCCAGCTTCTTCATTATAGATGAAGGTATCAAATTTAAACTCAAGCCAAGATCATACAAGACCTTGTCAAAAGTGATATTTCCAATAGGACATAGGAGCTGAAAGCTCCTTGGTGCATGAAATTGTGATCTCTAACAATGGCGCCAAAAACTTGGTACGCACGATCTTAATCTCAACTCTTTTTCACAACTCCGCACAACTAACCAGCAAATGCACTAGGTCATCCAAGTAATAAACCTTACGTGAGTAAGGGTCGATCCTACGGAGATTGTCGGTTTGAAGCAAGCTATGGTCATCCTTGTAAATCTCAGTCAGGCAGATTCAAATGGTTATGAGGTTTTGATAATTAAAATATAAATAAAATATAAAATAAAATAAAGTTACTTATGTAATTCATTGGTGAAAATTTCAAATAAGTGTCTGGAGATGCTTTGTTGCTTCAGAACCTCTGCTTTCCTATTGCCTTCTTCCAACCATGCGTTACCTCATTCCATGGCAAGCTGTATGATCCTCTCGGATGAAAACAAATCCATATGCGATATCACCACACGGCTAATCATCTGTCGGTTCCCGCTAGCGTCGGAATAGGACCATTGTCCTTTTGCACACCGTCACTTGTGCCCCACATTCGCAAGTTTGAAGCTCGTCACAGTCATCCCTTCTCAGATCCTACTCGGAATACCACAAACAAGGTTTAGACTTTCCGGATCTCAGGAATGCTGCTAATGGTTCTAGCCTATACCACAAAGATTCTAATCTCAGATTCAGATGCTCTGTTGTTAGGAGAGATAATGTGAATCATTGATTGTGAACCCAAGAGAATATACTCCGGCTGTCATCCAATGACTATGTTGAACATCATGTAGACCGCTTTGTGGTTGTCAGGCACGCGATCTTGGCTAAGCGAGTAATGAAAATTGGGTGATTGTCACGGGTCACCCCTTCATTCTGACTTAACTGAATTAAGAACAAGAGTATATCTTGGAAAAGAAGTAGGCGTGAATTAAAGGAAAAACAGTAGTAATTGCATTAATTCATGAAGAACAGCAGAGCTCCACACCTTAGTCTATGGGGTGTAGAAATTCCACCGTAGAAAATACATAAGTGAAAAAGGTCTAGGCATGGCCGTGAGGCTAGCCTCCAAACGTATACAATAGTCTATGATAGTAAGCTTGATAAAAAGTCCTACGACATATCTCTAAAAGTAGTTTTTATACTAAACTAGTAGCCTAGGGTTACAGAAAATGAGTAACTAAGTGTAGATAGTGCAGAAATCCACTTTCGGGGCCCACTTGGTGTGTGCTTGTGTAAGGCCCACATCGGTTGGGGAGGGGAACGAAGCATGCCTTATAAGGGTGTGGATACCTCTCCCTAGCATGACGCATTTTGACGAGTGAGTGTGGGGGGCTTCGGCTATCATCCCTATCGTCAAAGGCAAAATCGTGAGGCCTTGTGTGCCAAAGCGGACAATATCGTGCTAGCGGGTGGTCTGGGCTGTTACAGATGGTATCAGAGCCAGAACCCGGATCGATGTGCCAGCGAGGGCGCTAGACTCCCTTAGGGGGGGGGATTGTAAGGCCCACATCGGTTGGGGAGGGGAACGAAGCATGCCTTATAAGGGTGTGGATACCTCTCCCTAGCATGACGCATTTTGACGAGTGAGTGTGGGGGGCTTCGGCTATCATCCCTATTGTCAAAGGCAAAACCGTGAGGCCTTGTGTGCCAAAGCGGACAATATCGTGCTAGCGGGTGGTCTGGGCTGTTACAGCTTGGGCTGAGCATTGAATCTTTTTTCATGCTTAAGCTGTTCCTGGAGTTAAACGCCATCTTTGGTGCCAGTTTGGGCGTTTAACTCCAATTCTAGTGCCAGTTTGGGTGTTTTACGCCAAGATGTTTTAGGCTGACTTTGGATGCCGGTTTGGGCCATCAAATCTCGAAAAAAGTATAGACTATTATATATTGCTGGAAAGCCCAGGATGTATACTTTCCAACGCAATTAAGAGCGTGCAAATTGGGCTTCTGCAACTCCAGAAAATCTACTTCGAGTGCAGGGAGGTCAGAATCCAACAGCATCTGCAGTCCTTTTTCAGCCTCTGAATAAGATTTTTGCTTAGGTCCCTCAATTTCAGCCAGAAAATATCTGAAATCACAGAAAAATAAAAAAACTCATAGTAAAGTCTAGAAATGTGATTTTTGAATAAAAACTAATAAAAAATATAATAAAAAGTAATTAAATCATACTAAAAACTATGTAAAAACAATGCCAAAAAGGGTATAAATTATCCGCTCACCACAACACCAAACTTAAATTGTTGCTTGTCCCCAAGCAACTGAAAACAATATAGGATAAAAAGAAGAGAATATACAATGAATTCTAAACTTATCAATGAAGATTAGCTTCAATTAGATGAGCGGGACTTGTAGCCTTTTTGCTTCTAAACAGTTTTGGCATCTCACTTTATCCTTTGAAGTTCAGAATGATTGGCATCTATAGGAACTCAGAATTCAGATAGTGTTATTGATTCTCTTAGTTCAGTATGTTGATTCTTGAACACAGCTACTTTATGAGTCTTGGCCGTGACCATAAGCACTTTGTTTTCCAGTATTACCACCGGATACATAAATGCCACAGACACATAACTGGGTGAACCTTTTCAGATTGTGACTCAGCTTTGCTAAAGTCCCCAGTTAGAGGTGTCCAGAGCTCTTAAGCACACTCTTTTTGCTTTGGACCACGACTTTTACCGCTCAGTCTCAAGTTTTTACTTGACACCTTCACGCCACAAGCACATGGTTAGGGACAGCTTGGTTTAGCCGCTTAGGCTAGGATTTTATTCCTGTGGGACAGCTTGGTTTAGTAGCTTGGTTTAGCCTTGGATCCTTTTTATTTTACCCTAGCCTTTTGGTTTAAAGGGTTACTGGCTTTTTCTTCTTGCTTTTTCTTTTTCTTTCTTTTTTTTCTTTATTTTTCGCCTCTTTTTTTTCTGCAAGCTTTTCACTTCTTTTTCTTGCTTCAAGAATCAATTTTATGATTTTTCAGATTATCAATAACATTTCTCCTTTTTCATTATTCTTTGAAGAGCCAACAATTTTAACATTCATAAACAACAAATTAAAAAATATGCATTGTTCAAGCATTCATTCAGAAAACAAAAGGTATTGCCACCACATCAAAATAATAAAACTAATTTCAAGATAAAATTCAAAAATCATGCATTTCTAGTTCTTTTGCAATTAAAAACATTTTTCATTTAAGAAAGGTGAAGGATTCATAGGACATTCATAGCTTTAAGACATAGACACTAGACACTAATGATCATGTAATAAAGGCACAAACATAAATAAAACATAGATCATATAATTCGAAAAACAGAAAAATAAGAATAAGGAAATTAAAGAACGGGTCCACCTTAGTGATGGCGGCTAGTTCTTCCTCTTGAAGATCTTATGGAGTGCTTGAGCTCCTCTATGTCTCTTCCTTGCCTTTGTTGTTCCTCCCTCATGGCTCTTTGGTCTTCTCTAATTTCATGGAGGAGGATGGAATGCTTTTGGTGCTCCATCCTTAGTTGTCCTATGTTGGAACTCAATTCTCCTAAGGAGGTGTTGATTTGCTCCCAATAGTTTTGTGGAGGAAAATGCATCCCTTGAGGCATCTCAGGGATTTCATGATGAGAAATTTCCTCATGCTCTTGTTGAGGTCCATGAGTGGGCTCTCTTGTTTGCTCCATCCTTTTCTTAGTGATGGGCTTGTCCTCTTCAATGAGGATGTCTTCCTCTATGACAACTCCAGCTGAATTGCATAGGTGACAAATGAGATGAGGAAAGGCTAACCTTGCCAAAGTAGAGGGCTTATCCGCCACCTTGTAGAGTTCTAGGAATATGATCTCATGAACTTCTACTTCCTCTCCATTCATGATGCTATGGATCATGATAGCCCGGCCTATTGTAACTTCAGACCGGTTGCTAGTAGGAACGATAGAGCGTTGGATGAACTCCAACCATCCCTTAGCCACAGGTTTGAGGTCAAGCCTTCTTAGTTGAACCGGCTTGCCTCTTGAATCTCTCTTCCATTGAGCGCCTTCCACACAAATGTCCCTAAGGACTTGGTCCAACCTTTGATCAAAGTTGACCCTTCTAGTGAAAGGCTGAGGATCTCCTTGCATCATTGGCAAGTTGAATGCTAGCCTCACATTTTCCGGACTAAAATCCAAGTAGTTCCCCCGAACCATTGTGAGCCAATTCTTTCGGTTCGGGTTCACACTTTGGTCATGGTTCTTAGTGATCCATGCATTGGCATAGAACTCTTGAACTATTAAGATCCCGACTTGTTGAATGGGGTTGGTGAGAATTTCCCAACCTCTTCTTCGAATCTCATGTCGGATCTCCGGATATTCACTCTTTTTGAGCTTGAAGGGGACCTCGGGAATCACCTTTTTCTTGGCCACAACTTCATAGAAGTGATCTTGATGGACCTTTGAAATGAATCTCTCCATCTCCCATGACTCGGAGGTGGAAGCAATTGTCTTCCCTTTCCTCTTTCTAGAGGTTTCTCCGGCCTTAGGTGCCATTAGTGGTTATAGAAAACAAAAAGCTTTAGCTTTTCCCATATCAAACTTAGAATGGTTGCTCGTCCTCGAGCAAAAGAAGAAAGAAAGGAGGAGAAGGAGAAGAAATAGAGGAGATGGAGGTTAGGAGAGGGTTCGGCCAAGGGGGATGTATTGTGTATGATGTGTGAAATTGAAGGTGGTAAGGAGGGGTATTTATAGGGTAAGGAATAGAGGGTATTTGGCCATGTATGGGTGGGTTTGGGAGGGAAATAGTTTGAATTTGAATGGTGAGGTAGGTGGGGTTTTATGATGGATGGATGTGAGTGGTAAAGAGAATATGGGGAAGAGGGTAGGATTTGATAGGTGAGGGGTGTTTGGGGAAGAGTTAATGATGGGATTGGTTAAGGGTATTTGGGGAAGAGTGTTATGGAAAGGTGTGAAGAGGAGAGAAGAAGAGGTGGGGTAGGTGGGGATCCTGTGGGATCCACAGATCCTGAGGTGTCAAGGAATTAGAGTCCCTGCACCATTCTGGCGTTCAAACGCCCATTCTGTGCCAATTTTGGCGTTTAACGCCAGCTCTGCTACCAATCCTGGCGTTAAACGCCAGCCCTGCTACCTTTCCTGGCGTTAAACGCCACTCTGCTGCCCATTTCTGGCGTTAAATGCCAGCCAGATGCCCATTTCTGTCGTTTAACGCCAGCCAGATGCCAGACAGCCCTTTCTGGCATTAAACGCCCAGAGTGCTGCCCATTCTGGCATTTAACGCCCAGAATGCTGCCAGGCTGGGCGTTAAATGCCCATTCTGCTATCCTTATTGGTGTTTAGACGCTAGTAAGTCTGTCCTCCAAGGTGTGTTGTTTTTGATGCTGTTTTTCATTCTATTTTTTATTTTTCATTTGGTTTTGTGACTTCACATGATCATCAACCTAAAGAAACCATAAAATAACAATGGAAAACAAATAAATATAATTAAATAAAATTGGGTTGCCTCCCAATAAGCGCTTCTTTAATGGCAATAGCTTGACAGTGAGCTCTTAGAGAGCTTCACAGAGACTCAGAGCTTGATGTTGGCCTCCCAACACCAAACTTAGAAGTTGAGTGTGGGGGCTCTGTTTGACTCTGTATTGAGAGAAGCTTTTCATGCTTCCTCTCCATGGTCACAGAAGAAGATCCTTGAGCCTTAAACACAAGGTAGTCCTCATTCAATTGAAGGACTAGCTCTCCTCTGCCCACATCAATCACAGCTCTTGCTGTGGCTAGGAAGGGTCTTCCAAGGATGATGGAATCATCTTCATCATTTCCAGTGTCTAGGATTATGAAATCAGCAGGGATGTACAGGCCTTCAACCTTCACCAAGACATCCTCTACAAATCCATAAGCCTGTTTTCTTGAATTGTCTGCCATCTCTAGTGAGATTCTTGCATCTTGCACCTAAAAGATCCCTAGTTTCTCCATTACAGAGAGGGGCATGAGGTTTATCCCTGACCCCAGGTCACACAGAGCCTTCTCAAAGGTCATGGTGCCTATGGTACAAGGTATTAAGAACTTTCCAGGATCCTGTTTCTTCTGAGGTAATTTCAGTTGAACTAGATCATTTAGTTCATTGATGAGCAATGTGGGTTCATCCTCCCAAGTCTCTCTACCAAATAACTTGGCATTCAGCTTCATGATTACTCCTAGATATTGAGCAACTTGCTCTTTAGCAATGTCTTCATCCTCTTCAGAGGAAGAATACTCATTAGAGCTCATGAATGGCAACAGTAAGTTCAGTAGAATCTCTATGGTCTCTGTATGAGCCTCAGATTCCTTTGTTTTTTCATTAGGGAACTCCTTGGAGGCCAGTGAATGTCCATTGAGGTCTTCCTCACTGGAAATCACTGCCTTTTCCTCCTCTCCAGGTTCGGCCATGTTAGGTATATTTATGGCCTTGCAGTCTCTTTTTGGATTTTCTTCTGTATTGCTTGGGAGAGTACTAGGAGGGAGTTCAGTAACTCTTTTACTCATCTGACCCACTTGTGCCTCCAAATTTCTAATGGAGGACCTTGCTTCAGTCATGAATCTGAGAGTGGTCTTAGATAGATCAGAGACTACAGTTGCTAAGTCAGAGTGGCTCTGCTTAGAATTCTCTGTCTGTTGCTGAGAAGATGATGGAAAAGGTTTGCTA
Source organism: Arachis ipaensis (assembly GCF_000816755.2). Lineage (NCBI taxonomy): Eukaryota > Viridiplantae > Streptophyta > Magnoliopsida > Fabales > Fabaceae > Arachis > Arachis ipaensis. The sequence goes on from NC_029785.2 coordinate 28,511,356, forward strand.
TTGCCAAACCTGTTTCTTCCACCATTATCATTATTGAAGCCTTGATTAGGCTTCTGTTGATCCTTCCATGAGAGATTAGGATGATTCTTCCATGAAGGATTGTAAGTGTTTCCATAGGAATCTCCCATGTAATTCACTTCTTCCATTCCAGGGTTCTCAGGGTCATAAGCTTCTTCTTTAGAAGAAGCTTCCTTAGTACTGCCTATTGCAGCTTGCATTCCAGACAGACTCTGAGAAATCATATTGACTTGCTGAGTCAGCATTTTATTCTGAGCCAATATGGCATTTAGAGTATCAATATCAAGAACTCCTTTCTTCTGAGTTGTCCCATTATTCATAGGATTCCTTTCAGAAATGTACATGAACTGGTTATTTGAAACCATTTCAATGAGTTCCTGGGCTTTTGCAGGCGTCTTCTTCAGATGAAGGGATCCTCCAGTAGAGTGATCCAATGACATCTTGGACAATTCAGACAGACCATCATAGAATATACATATGATCCTCCAGCATGCACGTTGCCGCGTACGCGAGCATTCGAAGCAGAAAGGGTTTTTGCGTATGCATACCAACGGCCAAGTACACGGGAGTGTAAAGTTGGCATTTTCGCGTACGCATGCCAGGGTCTCATATGCATCAATGTTGGGCACAGGCCTATCATCATGTATGCATGCCTGTTTCGCGTACGCATGCCTCCCAATTTTCAGAAAATTCTGTTTTGTTGCAGAATTCGGTTTTCCACACCAAACTTCAAACGCGCATAACTTTTTCATTAAAAATAATTTTTCAGCCATTCTTTGAATGGCATAAATTTCACGGGCCAATTTTTATTCTAAAAATGTTTCATCAAAATTGGGGCTCCGGAAGCCATGTTATGACCCGTCAAAGTTGGTTAAAAACAAGGTTTTACAAAAATTTTGCAAGTCCTCTAGTTTTCAAAACTCACAAATCTCATTTCAATTTAGCCATACTCAATTCCAATCCTACACATTCATACACATTACCAACTACACTTCCATCATTCTTCAACCATACAACACCTAATCATTTAGTTCCAAATCATCAACTCTTTCCACAATTCCCACTCATAAATCACCATTCTCAACAATTATCAATCCAAGCATCAATTAAATTACATTACACCATTCCGAACCATCTCAATCATTGTTCGTTATTTTATCATCATCAAATCTCATAATCTGCATCATTTATCATCAACATCAATATCCATCATAAATCATCAACAACATCAATAATCATCATCAATTCAATCTTATCCTAAGATCTACTAGCCTAAGTTGCCCACAACATTACTTATTATTTAAAGAAAATTGAAACCATACCTTGGCTGATTCCCATACAAGCACAAAATTACCAAATTAATCTCCTCCTCACAAGCCTTGAAGCATAGCCACAAAAAATCAACAAGAATTCCAAACTAATCGATACAAATTACCAAAAATTAATTCACGGGTTTAACAAATTAACAATCCAAAAGGGCTAACAACTTTCTTACCTTATCCACTATGAATTGGGATAAAACTCAACAATTATCCAATGCTAGATAGCACCTAAATAACTAAAATCACAAAAATTTCTCAATAACCAAACCCAAAAATGTGAAAATGTATAGATTAGAGAACTAGAGTATAGATTTCAAGATCCTTATCACTTTGTTTGGATAGAATTGAAGAACTCTTTGAGAGCTTTGTATAGCCATAAATAGCATGCTAATCCGAGTTCAGTAGCTCAAGATATGAGCGATTGAAGAAGAGGATGAATGGTAACCTCTCTTCTTTTCTTCCTTCTAGCTCAGCTGCCCTAACCCTCTTTGATTGTGAAATGAGGCTGAGTTGCCTCTTAATGAAGGTTATATATGTTGGGCTTGGGCTCAACTTGGGCCCGACCCAACCGTTTAGTATTTTTGGTTAGTTTGGCCTAACTTTGAGCCAAAATATTTAGAATTAGTGCCCGATTTTCATTCTAAATATTTTTCTAAGTTTTTCTAAAATTTTATTTTCTCACTCACAGTACTGGACAGACTTGAACTGGTACTGCCAGTTAAATTACTGATACGCATTTTTACGCAATTTTTTGTAGAAAATTATATTTTCCCACTTAGAAAAATCTACTGGATCCAAATCTCACCTATAAATTTTCTACTTAATATTTCTAAATTTTTGAACCTATTTCAGATAATTAAACTATTATTTTATTTTAATTAATTGGTTAATTAAACTTCCGGTTCTTACAGAGCTCGCCGCTGTCACTGCTGGAACTTCCTAGAACTGTTGCCAACTTTACCTTGCCTTTAACCCTCCTTAACCACTTGGATTTTAACCTCTAATCCTTAACTTGATGATTTCAATGTTGGTCTTCGGTCCCTTGGGGCCAATTTGTGAGTAAGCTTTACGTCTATAATTATTTGGCTTTGCATCTATAGTTATTTTTATATACACTGCTTTAAATTTGTAATTATACTTACAAAAATTACTATCAAGATTATTATTAAAGGATTTTAATTTTGCTTGAATAATTGATTTATTAGAACTAAATATTATTCTTGTTAAGCTCATTTTAATCTGCACATAAGACTATATATTTTTATGAGACTATATAATTTTAAAACTAATTATTGATACTTGCTATTCTAAAATTGTGAATACAGAATCTTTTATGATTTACAAAGTATGATTGAAAATGATTTGTACGAGAAAGTATTAGTTGATCTAATTTGAGATTTGGTGTATTTGACATAGTAAATAGTTAGCTATATTTTGAATTATATGTTTTGAATTATTTTGGTAGACTCCTATTAGAAAATCTTAGTTAACAGCGGTCATGACGTTAACCTAGATGCATCTAGCTCAGATATCAGCTAACAGAGGCGTTTCCAGTCTAATGTGTAGGACACACATTAGATCTGTTATTCTGTATTGACACGCGAGAGGAAAGAAATACCCTTAGAGGTGGAGCCGCCCAAGTGTGAACTATTTGATTTGATTTTTGTACTGAGAACTCCCTTATTGATTCACTTATTTATATAAACTACTATTTTTTGTTAAAATATGTTTTAATAATATAGTTTGTATGGTCTTATGTGAATTATAGATGTATTGTCTAGTCATTGAGTTGAAATACTCACTCCGTTTTTGTAAAAAATTTTCAGGAATAGATAGCCGAATATGTGAGCTTTATTATCCAAGGATTATTATCTGCAATATGTACTCATTCTTTGTTGAGTTCCTAGATTATGTACTTCATATGTCACAAGTAGGATCCAATCATATTTATTTATTTTATCTTTTTTGTTAAAAATGTCGCTATTCATGCTAGAACTTGTAAATTTATTAAAAATATTTATAATTTTTTTAACTTATATTCAAACTTGTTAGGCTTGGTAGGGAACTATTTTTGATAGCGCCATTCATGGCTTTTTTTGCGGTTGAGACAGTGGTATTAGAGCTTGGGTTAACCTGGGCAATATGGAGCAAGTGTCCTATGGTAGGATCACAATTGTATAAATAGAAGTGCCCCTATTTGTATGAGTTGTGGCACTATTAAAGGCCTATAGAAATGTCATCTATAATGACCCGACTCCTAGCATGTCATGATTACTAGAAGCTAAGCATTACTAACTTGCTTCCCTTAACTATAACTAGTATTTATTATATGAGTCTGAGTCGTTGTTAAAATATAATTATTTAGCAGAGTAAATTAATTTTGAGATCATTTAGCTCTGTTAGTAAGAATATTTAAAGATAAGTATACAGATAATAACAGGTAAAGTAGTTTAAAACTATCAAATATAAATAAATGATATGGTAGTAAATTGTACTTAGTTAACAACCTTAGAAATAACTAGTTAGTAACTAATTACAAGTATATATATATATATATATATATATATATATATATATATATATATATATATATATATATATATATATATATATCATCAGGAACCTCTTCCTTTCGCATCTCCATGGATAGCAAGAATTCCTCCATCTCTAGTAATGGTAACTATAGTAAAAGACGTAGAAAGATAATTTAGTAGCATAAACTCTAGAAACTTCTTCATAAAACACTTAGGAAAGCTCGAGAAGAGGTTTATAATTGGTTATAGTACTATAGAAAGATTAATAATATCAAAAGAAGATATTGATACAAGATAACAGAGAAATAATATTACCTTAAGTGGGTTAAGCCCTAAAAGGCCTAAGTGAGGCAAGTGAAAGAGAATAAGATTGATTAAGATTATAAAAGAAAATAGAGAAAGAATAATGACATATGAGAATAAAGGATAGAAAAATGGATATCGAATAATGTAATTGAGAGAAAATAATAAAGGAAAAAGAGGAACTAAGAAGAGTTATAGTGATTGAGAACTGATAATTGAAAGAAACGGTTAAGGAAAAGGAATAGAGAAAGAAACAGAAAAAGGAACTGAAAAGGATTTATAGAAAAAAAAACTGAAAGGTGAATGCTGATTGGGCCTTGGTGCCAATTGTATAATGGAGATGCCCACAGACTGAAAACTGTTTTTCAGGGGTACATATATCTGTAGAAAAGAGGTTAAAAGTCAATTGATGTGGCTTCGGCCATACAACTTGTATGCATCTGATTCAACTAGAAAACCATATTTAGAACTTGTGCCCAGGTAATATTGGACTATAGGATATAAACCAACACATGATCTCATGGTCTACATAGGAGAGACATGCATCATTCTTATTTGCGCATACTTCTCTACTATATATATACATTCTTTGTGTGTGTATGCTTTATGTAGTCTCTTTCTACATGGTGTTATTTTGTATTTTTTGTCTGTATAATATTTTTCTGTATTCTTCTATTTGTTTGCTAAATCTCGAGGAATCAAAGAAATTAACTAACAACCAAAACATAGTAAGAACCCCGAGTTCTTACCTCTTTCTCCCTTTCAGATGGAGCACTGGCAGCCCAGTAATGACATATGTTCGTGCAAAGGAGAGCTGAATGATATTTTGTCTTTTGATGACGTCGGCTTGGCTCAAGTTTTTAAAGACTTAGAGTGTTATTCCCTCGCTTTTGTAGCCCAGAAGGAGTAGGGGACTATAGAGTTTAGGCTAGCCCGGGTGTCAGCTTTTGTAACTTAAATGAATTATACTCTTCTCTTAATTATTTTCAAAACTCCATTTTTAATCTTTGTTGGAGTTTTAAAACTAAACGAGTGAGCCTCAAAAACTTTGCTGACAATGGAGCTTCGGCTTTTCTCTCTCATTCTTCATTCTTGGTATTATGTGAGTAGAAAGAAAAAAAAGAAAGTAAAAGTAACTTTGAAGGTCAATGAACGAACTGGTTATCTGCCGGTAAAGAATTTTATGAAAATAATCGCGTTGTAAGTATAGTTTTTAAACCAACAGAGAATCCTTTCGTACAAAAGTTTTGGTTGTCACAAGTAACAAAACCAATAACATTTATAACCGAAGTATTTAAACCTCGGGTCGTCTCTCAAGGAATTGCAGGGAGGTGTGATTTATTATTGGTTATGGAAAAAGGTATATATTTGGGTTTTTGAAATAAGGAACAAGTAATTTAAATGACAAGAAAAATAAATTAATAATTAGAAAAACTCTTGGCAAGGTATGAGAACTGGAAATCTCATCCTGGTTATCCTTATCAGGTGTGATGAGAATTGTTTATTGCTCCCACTTAGTTAACCCTTACTAAATAAAGAAAAGTCAAGTGAACTAATCAATTTGATTCCTCAAGTCCTAGTCAACTCCTGTGGAAAGACTAGCTTTAGAGGGATCCAAATCAATAAGCAATTTCCAATTTTCAATCAACTGCTGAGTTTGATAACTCAAGTGTCACCAATTACTCAACCAAAGCCAAAAGAGGGAAAAATCTAAATTATTTATATCATAAATAAAAGAAAGCAATCATAAATCTGAAATACCTCAAATTGCATTTAAACATAAATTCAAATCTAACATGAAGAGTTCATAAGCCAATTTGGCAACATAAGTAATTAACAAGTAAAAGTATTAGAATAAATAAAAGTAGAAGAGACGTAAAGTAAAGGAACATTGAACCTGGAATGATGAAAATAAACATACTCTAAGAAAAATCCTAATTCTAAAACCTAAGAGAGAGGAGAGAGCCTCTCTCTCTCTAAAGCTACATCTAAAACCTAAAATTGTCAATTATGAATGTTGTATTGATGAATGTTGAATATATGATTTGATTCCCTCATTCTTCAGCATTTATTCTGTGTTTCTGGGCTTGGACTCGGGCCGAAAAGGCCCAAAAATCGCTGGGGGCGACTTCTGCAATTTTCTGCACGTGGCGTCCATCACGCGTGCGATTAATCATATAATGATGATTAATCATATAAATAAAAGAAGTGCAAAATGAATACAGAGTAATGATGATTAATCATATAAATAAAAGAAGTGCAAAATGAATAAAATCATCAATAATGCGATTTTACTAAGAAGGAAACCAGAATGAGTAGGAATGCTAGCCCATTCATCCATGAATTGGCTTGGTTGAAACCAATTACTGTAGAATTCAAAAGTACCAAAGCCAATTTATGAATGGGAGTTAAGTGAAACAATTTTCGGAAATAATCGGGTAGCATTCTGGCTATAAATTGGATGTTCCCGGGTAATAAACAGCAATAGAAATTCAGTTCATATGACATGGAAGTAGTGCATAAAAGAGTAGCAAATAGCAAGGCACATGAATTTAGAAAAAAGATGAATTCAATCTGCAGCAAGAATTGCAATGGGAAAATAGCAAATCAGCATTAAACAGTAATGAACAGCATATGAGCAGGATCAACAGCACAACAATTTTAAAATTGCGAAACAGATAAAGCAAGCAGCAAGAACGTTGCAATTATCAGACCTAAATCCACTAACCACATCCTAGCTACCTAACCACCTAAAATTCACTACGAACATGCATCTCTAACTATCCTAATTTGAACAGAATTTGAAAAGTATGCAAAATAACTAATTGGAATGGGAAAGGAATCGGAGTGCAGTGGAACCTTGCGCGCAGTAATAAAAATTGAACGCAGAGAGAGGGTGGTGGGATGGTGGTGCTGGTGGGTGGCACAGCGGCCCTGGAAAGCGGCACGGTGGCGTTGGGAGTCTCGCGGTGGTCCTTGGTGGAGGCAGGGGGTGAAAGAGGGATAAGGAGGGAGGAAAGGAAGGAGGGGAAAGGGGGTGGTGTGGCGGCAGGGCTTCGTCGACGG
>NC_029785.2:28518762-28521959 GCF_000816755.2 Arachis ipaensis
GGGGGGAGAAAGGGGCGACGCTGGGTTAGGGTTTCCGCGTCGGGGGTAAAGTGAATTCAAATCCACGCGGACGCGTGGGTCATGCGAAAGCGTGGATGAGGCGGAAGTGCAACGACGCGGAAGCGTTATTGACGCGAACGCGTGAATGAGGGATAATGGAAATGACGCATACGTGAGACACGCGTACGCGTCACCTAGAACGCATAATTCCAGGGTCGTTTTGGCGCAACTATCTGTTTCAATTAAGGGGGCAAAATTTGTCACGCGAAGCGTACACGTCGCCCACGCTTACACGTGGTGTGTGTAAATGAAAATGACGCGTACGCGTGGCCCAATTTATGCCTAACACATACCAGCCGCACGATTCCAGCCCAACTTTCTGGGCGTTGGATTGATACGCCGATTTGGGATCGACGCCCACGCGTGGCCCATGCGCACGCATGGTATTTTTTTTATGCAGTATGCAAATGCAAATGCAGACTATATGCATGCTTCCAGGGAAAATAGAATAAAATAAAATAAAACTAAAGACAAACAATAACAAAATAAAATTAAAATTGTAAAAGGAATGATCATACCATGGTGGGTTGTCTCCCACCTAGCACTTTTAGTTAAAGTCCTTAAGTTGGACATTTGTTGAGCTCCCTGTTATGGTAGCTTGTGCTTGAACTCATCCAGAAATCTCCACCAACATTTGCAATTCCAAGAGCCTCCAGGGTCCCAAACTAGGCACGTAAAGCCTTTGAGCAAGTTAAAGCAGGTTTTCAAGCTCCAGGAGTATTGATTGTCAGGATAAATTCCAGGATCCCAAACCTTGCTTTTGTACCCGTCTCCACTTCTATCTTCATTATTCCAACCGGGCGGTACACAACTTGAATTTCCACTGAGATACCCAAACTTCTTCCGAAATTCATTCAATCGAGCTCTATACCAATCCTTGCACTTCCATTTGGAGCGTGGGACCTTATTGAACTTTAACTGCCAACTTCTATTACTAACCATCTCCCTCTTACTCTTAAAGCCGTAAAGAGCTCTAAGCTGGCCATCTGTTTCAAGCAAACCATATTCAAGTGGAAAAGCAAAGATGAAGGCTAAGGATTTTACCTACTTGAAATTTGTATTAGGTGGTAATGGCCTTGGGAGAGGTGTTTCCGGTGGTTCTGCAAGCTCCACTTCCTTGTACTCCTCTGTGAATTCTTCCACTTCCTGACAGACCTCTTCAATTACAACCTCGTCTTGATCAAAGTCTTCGATTTCTTCCTCATCACTCAAGTCATAAGTTGGAGGTTGAGAAAAGTCTACCTCCACATCATCCTCATATTCACTCGGGGTAGAATCTTCAGTCTCAAAGAATTCATTTACGGATGCAAGTTCATCACTAGGAGAGCTTGATTCGTGGTCATCATTACCAAGGAAACTTGCTTCTTGATTTGTCCCGTCCAGTTCTTCATAAGATACATGCCTTGGGGGTTGTGCACTATCCTCCTTAGCATCAACTGCAAATTTCTGGGTGGATTTCTCCATAATTCTTGATTTCCATGGAGGTTCAGCATCTCCTAAGTCTTCAACCAATTCTTCTTCCTTGATAATTTCAGCTTCTTCTACTTGTTCCAGTACAAAGTCATGCTTCTTACTGTCCACCGGAGCTTCCAGTGTCTCTTTATTGCTACATTCTTCATTGGATTCTCTACATGAAGCCATGGGAGTTGCTTGAGTACCCGAACGTCGGGAAGCTAATTGATTTATTGCTTGCTCCAGTTGATGAAGGGTTGCATGAAATTGATCTACTATTTCCTTGAGGCGAGCCTGTGATTCTTGGGTTGATGGATATGGGCATGGTGCATATGGAATTGGTGGTTCTTGGGAGTAATTGGATTGGAATTGGGGTGGATAGAGGTTAGGGTCATATGGAGGTGAACAGTTGTGGTTGGCTTGTGAGTTTGGTGGTTCAAAGCTATGTTGAGGAGGTGGTTCATTGGCATATGATGGGGTTTGTTGGTAACCATAAGGAGGTCCACCATATCTATCATCTTGGTATGCACCTTAGAATGGCTCTTGACCATAGTAATTTGGTGGAGGTGGTTTGTCACGAAAGGGTCCACCATAACTATTGTCTTGGCATGCATTATAGAATGGTCGTTGTCCATGGTACCTGATGCCAGGGCATCTTGGCCAGTTTCACTGACCTTTTCTTTACTGTTTTTAGGTTAGTTTCATGCATTTCTTTAGGAAATAAGCTAGTTTTGGGTAAATATTCACTTATGCCTTGACTCAAGCACACATTGTGCATTTTACATGATTTCATGAGGATTTTGCATAAGTTTAGTGACAAATATTATGTTGCATTACTCATGACATGGACTGGAGCTTTGATGCACTTTGTTGCTTGATTTTAGGACCAAAAAGGAGCAAGAAAGGGGAGGTAACTTGCAAGGATTAATGAGAAAAGTGATTGCCAATAACACTCTCAAAGAAAGCCATCAATGCCCACGTTAGAGAGTCACGTTAACCAAGTTAACATGAACTCTAACGTGGAGAAGAGAAGTTGAGCCAACATTAGTGACACTTAACATTGTCACTAACGTTGGCAATTACTCATAAGTGGCCACGTTAGAAGCCACGTTAACCTAGTTAACGTGATCGAAGGTTGGCAAGGACCACGTTAGAAGCCACGTTAACCTAGTTAACGTGGGCTTTAACGTGAAACAAGAAGGGGGACACTGGAACGTTAGTTACAATGTTGAGTGTCACTAACGTTCTCGAAGGACTAACAAGGCAACGTTAAAATCCACGTTAACCTAGTTAACGTGGGTTTTAACGTAAGGCAAAGGGGTGCATTGGAACGTTAGTGACAATGTTAAGTGTCACTAACGTTCTCGAACTTATATTCTCACTAAATATTAACACCCCTAACGTCCTAAGCTGAAGTCTCTGCCCACTTAGCACTTTCTCTCTGCAAGTAAAGCCAAGCCCAAATGAAGAAAAGAACTGCTTCAAACTCAAGATCCAAAGGCCCAAGACTTGAAGAGTAAACTAGAAGCTGAGAAGAGTAGTATATATAGGAGTGACTTTGAATTGTAAAGGAGTTCTGGAGGCTGAAGAACCACTCTCTGTATTTACTTTCTTTGCAATTTCTAGTTTTATGATGTATTCTCCATCTTTGTTTTCATTTTCAAGAGCTATGAACAACTAAACCC
>NC_029785.2:28522374-28526632 GCF_000816755.2 Arachis ipaensis
ATGTAGTATAATCAGTGACCATACTTCATCTCTTCTCATGAGCAATTGACCAAGGAATTGGCTATTGATCAAGATTTAAGAGATTGAATTGCAAGGAGTTGCAATTCAATCACTTAAGATTACCAAGGAGATCAATGAGTGCATTGATTGAGGAAGAGATGAAAATGAACTTGATCCGGAGAAAGGGAGATTTGTTGAGAGACAAGTTTTCCACCTATCAAGTTTATGGCGCCGTTGCCGGGGATTGATTGTTCATCAACAATGATTAGATTGGAAGATCACTAGATTGTGAGCATTTTATTTTGTGTATTTCATTTTCTGTTTGATTGATTTGCTTTTTGTTTTAGTTAAACTTCTTCCCTTCTCCATCTACTCTTTTGTTTTTCTTTGTTATTTTCAATTATGTTCGCTAACCCACTAACTGTTTGATATATTGCATCACCCACAACTAACATCAATTCTGACATAAATACTGTCTGCACCTATCTTCTCTGCTTGTACTTGTTGGTTGTATGACAGGGAGAAGAAGCAGGGCTTCAACTTCCTTTGATTCTGAACTAGAGAGAACCTTCCTTAGACTAAGGAGGGAGGCAAGAGGAAAATGAGTAGTTGGTGCTGAAGAAAAGGAGGAACAGTTTGAGGAATACTTTGAACCAAACATGGAAGAAAACATGGAAAATCATCATGAGGAAGAGACTCACAACCATGGCAGAGGAGGTGGAGCAAATCATGCTGGGGAGGATAGAAGAGTTTTGGGCTCCTATATTAATCCAAACCCAGGAAATTGTGGAAGTAGCATCCAAAAGCCAACAATCTATGCCAACAACTTTGAACTTAAACCATAGCTCATCACCCTTGTTCAGAACAACTGTTCGTTTGGAGGAGGTGTTCAAGAAGATCCCAACCAACATCTGACCACATTCCTGAGAATATGTGACACAGTAAAATCTAATGGTGTTCATCCTGACGCCTATAGATTGCTCTTATTTCCCTTCTCACTCAGAGACAAGGCAGCCAAGTGGCTGAAATCCTTCCCAAGTTACAATTCCAACAACAATGCAGCTCACCAACAATTCACCCAGAGGACATCTCAACACCCCCACGACAACAACTCTCCACACACTTATCAAAACCAAAATAGCACATCAGCTCCGAACTACTCATCAATCGATGACAGGCTCTCTAAGATTGAAGCCTTACTTGAAGGAATAAGCCAAGAGATTCAAGAAAATAAGGTGTTCAAAGAGGAGGTGCGAGCCAATATTAAGAACCAGGGAGAAACCATTAGGAAGATGGAATTTTAGGTGGGATATTTAGCTGAGAAGATTTCCAAACCTACTGATAGCTTCCCAAGTGACACTGAGAAAAACCCCAAGGGAGAAGCAAAGAAAATAAGATGGGAAGACTGCAAAATGGTCACTACAAGTGATCAAGAGATTGAAGACAAGCAAGGAAAAATGTGCAAACAACCTGAAGACAACTCAACAAAGGAGGAGGATAGAGATCACAAAGAACCAGAAATCTCACAACAAGAGCTGCTGAAGCTCTATGCACCATTCCCCCAACTGCTCAATGGTGCTGTGGGAAAAAAAATATACTCAAGGTTCCTAGACTTGTTTGCATCTCTGCATGTGAACATACCATTCATCAAGGCAATTCAACAAATGCCTGCATTCATCAAATATATGAAGGAACTTCTTCCCAGGAAAAGCTCACTCAAGGGAGGGCAGACTATAGTGATGAACAAGGAATGTAGTGCCCTTATTCAACATGAGTTACCTACAAAAAGAAGAGACCCAGGAAGTTTTCATATCCCTTGTGCCATAGGTGAAACTATGTTCGACAGAGCACTATGTGATTTAGGGGCCAGCATCAACTTATTGCCCTTATCCCTGGTGAAGAGGCTGCAGATCAATGAGATAATGCCCATAGATGTCATTATCAACTGGCTGATAAAACTCAAAAGCAAGCAATAGGAGTGGTGGAAAATGTGTTGCTAAAGGTTGGGAAGTACTTTCTCCCAACAGACTTTGTCATTCTGGACATGGAAGAAAGTCACACTCACCCAATCATATTGGGAAGACCATTTCTAGCTACGGCCAGAGCACTTATCGATGTAGAGAAAGGGGAGCTAATATTGAGAATCCATGATGAACAACTCAGCTTCAATATTTTTAACTTCTCACAAGAGACAGATCAAGAGGACAAGGAACTAAGCACAAACGATAAGGAGATACTGAAGGAGGAGACAAGCACTGAAGCACAGCTAGTTCATTCTGAAACCCCCTCAATTGATAAACAAGGAAAACAGCAACTGCCACAGCTCAAGGAGAAGTTGGAGGAACCAAAACCTCTAGTGGCAGGTGAAGACAGCATCACAATTCCTTGGAGAAAAGAGGTCACCAAGGGGAAGGCAACCTCAAAAGAAATAAAAAAGAAGGTACCAAGGAGATGGAGGAACAAGAAGATCCCTACGGAAGATTCCTCTCCAGGGGATAGAGTTGTCTCAGCCTACTTCCCGGATATTCCCCCTAATCTCCCTACTGTGCCATCTCAATTACCCAAGGTCTTCACTATCAACAGAGTTCTTTCCCTGGAACATATGGAGATCATTGATCCAACCAATGGATACAAATCCTCTTATTTCAAATCTTTATAGAAAAGGAAAAGAAGCATGAAAAGGGATTGATTGGACACTTAAATGGGGAAAATTTCGCCACTTAATGAAGAGCACTACACACATGTCTCAAGAGGGAATGCATGGGGAAACGCTGCCATGCAACATTGGAGAAAGAAAAACCTTGAAGACCGAACCAATCACTCTCATTAAAGTGATGATCCTTGTCTTCCTTTCATACATAACCCCATCCGTTCATCTAGTAAACATTCATGCAATCCACACCCTTCATCCACTCATGATTTTCTTATATAAGTGAACCATAGTGCATGCTCACTCCTCACATTCAAATCCCCACTCTCCACACTTCTATTGGTACACTAAACCCTTCATCACAAATTGCTTTAACCAACCCTCTCTCCATCTATCCGAAGCCTCAAACCCCCTCAAACAACAATTCAAGTCATGGCATCATCAAGCTCAAAGAGGCAAAAAAGGAAGGGGCCTATGGAGAGTGCTCCTTTTGATGACAAGAGATTCAAGACTGCCTTTCATGAGCATGAATTTGAGCGGATAAGTGCCAGAAGGATATTGCCAGAATTAATCTTCCAAATCAATGCCAATGAATCACCACAGATTTGGAGAAAAATCGAACAGAAGGGGTGGCAATTGCTCACCAGTCCAGAGGGGAAGATCAATGGAAACCTCATCAAAGAATTCTATGCAAATGCAGTTAGAGAGAATAAGACCCAAGCCCCAACCTTCAAAAGTTATGTGAGAGGAAGGGAGGTGGACTTTAGCCCAAGTGCCATCACAAGAGCTCTTCAATTGAAATCACCTCATTTTGATGAGGAGAGTTATCAGGCAAGGATAAGTAGAAGCCCCGATAATGATGAGCTCTCAGATATAGCATCAGATATCTGTGTCATAGCCGCTGACTGGGAGAGGTACTCAGATGGGAGACCAAAATTCATAAAAAGGGGGGACCTTTACCCTGAAGCCAAAGGGTGGTTTGAGCTTGTAAGGAGGTCCATCCTACCAGTTGCTAACAATTCGGAGGTTAACATCAATCGAGCCACTATGGTACAATGCTTAGTACAAGGTGGGGAAATCAAGGTGCATGAGCTCATTGCCGAAGGGATTCAAGAGTCAGCTGAGAAAGCTGACTCAGGAGCCAGGATTTGGTACCCCAGCACCATTCTCCGCTTGTGCAACAAGGCCAAGGTAATATTTGAGGACAGTAGCCCAGACTGGGTAAACCCAGGGAGGCCAGTCACACTCGAGCGAATGGTCTATACCACACCGGCTCAGCAACTAAGAAGGCCACATATAGGAAGGCAAAGGACCCAGGAAGAAGCTCATCACGAGGAATACCATCAAGAAGAACATCAACAAAAAGAGTATCATGACCCAGCCAACTTGAATATGACTCACCTTCTAAGAGCCATTGAGGATTTAGGACAGAGACATATGGAAGNTGTTTTGAAATTGGCACTTTGTGGTTTTGTATGAAAATATGGTTTTTGGGCACACTTTGGCGGGACATAACTTGGACTACGAATCTCCGTTTTGTACCAAATCTGTTTAGAAATGAAATTGGATCCGGGATGTCCATGCCGTTCAAAGAACGGGTGAAAGACG
>NC_029785.2:28526945-28530445 GCF_000816755.2 Arachis ipaensis
ACTGCTTCAAACTCAAGATCCAAAGGCCCAAGACTTGAAGAGTAAACTAGAAGCTGAGAAGAGTAGTATATATAGGAGTGAATTTGAATTGTAAAGGAGTTCTGGAGGCTGAAGAACCACTCTCTGTATTTACTTTCTTTGCAATTTCTAGTTTTATGATGTATTCTCCATCTTTGTTTTCATTTTCAAGAGCTATGAACAACTAAACCCCTTTCATTGGGTTAGGGAGCTCTGTTGTAATTTGATGGATTAATACTAATTTTCATTTTTCTTCTTCTATCTTTCCTCTTGATTTTACTTAAAGGCTTTCGATCTTCATCCAATTGAGTAGTTATCTTGGAAGGGAAGCTATTCAAACTTGTATCTCTTTTGAACCTTGGAAGAGGAATGAAGAGATCAAGCTAGAAATGCTTTCTCATGCTGGACCAAATTGGGTTTGGATGGGTATGTGACTGTAACCCTCTCAATACTTGGTTTGGGAAATGCATGTGGTATAATCAGTGACCATACTTCATCTCTTCTCATGAGCAATTGACCAAGGAATTGACTATTGATCAAGATTTGAGAGATTGAATTGCAAGGAATTGCAATTCAATCACTTAAGATTTCCAAGGAGATCAATGAGTGCATTGATTGAGGAAGAGATGAAAATGAACTTGATCCGGAGAATTGCAACATCTCCTAAGCCCAATGAATTCCCCATCTCTAATCTTACCCATTCTCTTTAATTTCTGCGATTTACTTTTATGAGCAAATCCCCCATTCCCATTTACAATTCTGCAAATTATTTTCAGTCATTTACTTCCAGTTCTTTAATTCTAGCATTTACTTTTCTGTTATTTACATTCCTGCCATTTTATTTTCTGTAACTCTCAACCTAAATTCTGGATTCGCTCAACTAGAACATTCTTCTAATTAAAGTTGCTTGATCAATCAATCCCCGTGGGATTTGTAAGACCCGGTTAATTAACGACTAATTAACCCATAAATGAGAATTTATTCTAGAAAGCCAAAAATGTTATTTTTATGGCTAAATGTGATAGAGGAGATTGAGACGAGAATTTCGGTACCAATTTTATAGAAATCGGACCAAGATTGGACCGAACGGGCCAAACCGGACCAACCGGACCCAAAGTGGGCCCTTGGCCCAACATAACTAAACCAAAACCCTAGTTTTCAGCACTCTCTCTCCTCACAATACACTCAAACACGCTGAAATGGTGGAGGGGAAGGGAAGAACTCTCTCTCAAGTTCTATCTCTCACTTGATCTTCAAACCACCATAACTTTTGATCTAGAGCTCCGATTGTCGCTCCGTTTGATACTACTATACGTACTAAATTTTTGTTTTAGAGGTCGTAATACCTTGCCATCTCTGTCTTATGACTTAAGCATAAGACTCTGTATGGTAGGGTGTTACAGGATTCGACCTCACTCTATTGTGAGTTTTTACTTGAAGACAACTTCGGTACACTTGCCGAAGGGAGATTTGTTGAGAGACAAGTTTTCCACGCATCAGAACCTTGGGAAGTGTTGTTGCCGAAAGGGTTGATCAGATCCTCGTGGCTCCTTCCATCTGTGATTATTTCGACCTTGACGCATGTTCCTGTTATAGCTTCCATTCCTTTCAACAACATTAGAACCAAAGGGGGTGAGAACTCATAGTAACTAATAAAAATTAAAAACAAAAAAAAATAAAAAGAAATAAACAAGCAAAATAAAATATTTACAATAACCAATAATAAGGCACACAATTGCAATTCTCCGGCAACGGCGCCATTTTGAACGAACTGGTTATCTGCCGGTAAAGAATTTTATGAAAATAATCGCGTTGGAAGTATAGTTTCTAAACCAACAGAGAATCCTTTCGTACAGAAGTTTTGGTTGTCACAAGTACAAAACCCAATAAAATTTATAACCGAAGTATTTAAACCTCGGGTCATCTCTCAAGGAATTGCAGGGAGGTGTGATTTATTATTGGTTATGGAAAAAAGGTATATTTTTGGGTTTTTGAAATAAGGAACAAGTAATTTAAATGACAAAAAAAATAAATTAATAATTAGAAAAACTCTTGGCAAGGTATGAGAACTGGAAATCCCATTCTGGTTATCCTTATCAGGTGTGATGAGAATTGTTTATTGCTCCCACTTAGTTAACCTTTACTAAATAAAGGAAAGTCAAGTGGACTAATCAACTTGATTCCTCAAGTCCTAGTTAACTCTTGTGGAAAGACTAGCTTTAGAGGGATCCAAATCAATCAGCAATTTCCAATTTTCAATCAACTATTGAGTTTGATAACTCAAGTGTTACCAACTACTCAACTAAAGCCAAAAGGGAAAAAATATAAATTATTTATATCATAAATAGAAGATAGCAATCATAAATCTGAAATACCTCAAATTGCATTTAAACATAAATTCAAATCTAACATGAAGAGTTCATAAGCCAATTTGGCATCATAAGTAATTAACAAGTAAAAGTATTAGAATAAATAAAAGTAGAAGAGATGTAAAGTAAAGGAACATTGAACCTGGAATGAAGAAAATAAACATACTCTAAGAAAAATCCTAATTCTAAAACCTAAGAGAGAGGAGAGAGCCTCTCTCTCTAAAGCTACATCTAAAACCTAAAATTGTCAATTATGAATGTTGTATCGATGAATGTTGAATGTGTGATTTGATTCCCTCATTCTCCAGCATTTATTCTGTGTTTCTGGGCTTGGACTCGGGCCGAAAAGGCCCAGAAATCGCTGGGGGCGACTTCTGCAATTTTCTGCACGTGGCGTCCATCACGCGTGCACGTCATTGGAGATTTTTCTTGCCACGCGTACACATCAGTCACGCGTACGCGTCGTTTATGCTCTGTGCCAGGCACGCGTCCACGTCGTCCATGCGTGCGCGTTACTGCCATTTTCTTCAAAACGTCATTTTGTGCGTTCCTTCCATTTTTGCATGTTTCCTTTTTGTCCTCTAAGCCATTCCTGCCCTATGAAGCCTGAAAATACTTAACACACAGATCACGGCATCGAATGGTAATAAAGGATAATTAAAATTAATATTTTTAAGGCATAGGAAACATGTTTTCACATATATCATAGAATAAGGAAGGAATTGTAAAACCATGCAATTCTTATGAATAAGTGGGTGAAGAATTGATAAAAAAAACACTCAATTGAGCACAAGATAAATCATAAAATAGTAGTTTATAAGTCAAACACAACTAGAAAAGGAAAGTAGGAGATGGATGAAGCTTAGGGTGCTGTGGGTTTCAAGGAGTGATTCATCAAAACTAATGATAATAAAATATCCTTAAAGAGATAATTACTAAAACTAGACATATTAGATTACAAATAACTATTTACTAGAATAAATGATACTAGTAATAAGAGTGCCAGTAGATTTTGGACCCAATTATTATATTATTATCATAAAATTTTACTAAAATAAAATATTAATATACTAAAATATTATAATAAAATATTATTATGTTTTTCTGCATATT
>NC_029785.2:28541122-28567979 GCF_000816755.2 Arachis ipaensis
AAAAATCTGTTCTTGGAGGTGTTGAGGCCTTGAGAGCTTGTGGATAAGTGGTTTGGAAGTGCTCCGGGGGAGCTTGGGAAAATCGGCTAAGGTATGGTTTCAGTTTCCCGTATCTAATATGTAATGTGGTAGGAAATACTTAGGCTAGAGGCCCTAAGATAGGCATTGAATTGTTGATGTTGTTGAATGATTGAGATATATGATGTGGTCATATATGTGATGATGATTATTAATGCCTTAGTGGTATGATGTATGAGAAATATGCATGTTGTGATATATATACTTGATGACTGGTTATGGTTGAATTGTGGGTTGAACCATGTTGATGGTGAGTATGATGTTGATTGTGTACAATAATAATTTATTGGAATTGGTGTTGTTGAGAATCGGCATGAGGAATAGTATATGATATGTCAATGTGTTTGAGTTTGAGCCACTTGGGTGAAGTGGGGTAAAATGATGAGATAGTGATTTTGGTAATTTGTGGTAATGTGTCAATGTGTGAGTTGAGGAGGCTTGATGTTGAATTTGATATATTTTGATTGATTTCAAAGAAACGGGATGAACTTGGCATGTTTTGATTGGTTTTGAAAAGAGTTGGAAATGGCTTGTTTTGAAATTGGCACTTTGTGGTTTTGTATGAAAATATGGTTTTTGGGCACACTTTGGCGGGACATAACTTGGACTACGAATCTCCGTTTTGTACCAAATCTGTTTAGAAATGAAATTGGATCCGGGATGTCCATGCCGTTCAAAGAACGGGTGAAAGACGATTTAAAATGAGGAAGTTATGTCCGTTGGAAGATTGGGGTTTAAATCTGTGAATTCTGCAGCTTTTAACTTAGAAAATTTTTAGCAGAATGACCCCTTGCGCGTGGGCGTACCTGGCGCGTACACGCCGATCTTCCAGAAAGCGCCATCCACGCGTGCGCGTGATGTGCGCGGGCGCGCCGATTGTGCTGTACCCAATGCCCAGCCATTTTCCAGAGAGTTATGCCAGAACTGTGCCAGTGTTGTGCCTGGGGCACGAGAACACCCGCGCGTACGCGTGGTTGGCGCGTGCGCGTCGATTGGCAAATCTTTAATCCACGCGTTAGCGTGCATGACGCTTACGCGTCGATGAGTTTTTGAGGCCATCCACGCGTACGCGTGGAGTGCGCGTACGCGTGGCCCTGTTTTCATCCCAAAGTTGATTTTTGAGTTTTAAAAGCCAAATCTCATACTTCTAAGCCTCCGATCTCACCATTTATGTCTTAAATCATTATGACATGCCTAGCTATTAAAAAGGGGCTAGTGAATGAGGTAACTTGCGAGTGAAGCAAGGGAAAAATGAATGATCAATGAGGATCAAGATGATTATGTGAGATGCGGAGGATGGTGGTGGAAGTGCTTGTTAAGCCATGGGCCGAAAGGCTGTAATTGCTAATGAAACGGCTGGTTATGGATTTAACCGTGAGCCGGAAAGGCTGTGTATAATATGAATATTGGCTGGTTCTGGACTGAACCGTGAGCCGGATGGCTGATATGGATGTTGATCCATGGATGAGAATTTATGCATGCTTATGCTGAATTATTGATAATTGAGATTTGCACTTCCACTATCAGAGGCACGAGATCCCTGGGAGGAAGCAGTGGCTAGCCACCACGTGCTCCAGGTGGAGGCTCGAGACTCTGTTGACCCTATGTCGTAAGTGTGGCCGAGCACTGTGAAAGACCCGGATGAGCTCGCCCCCGAAATATTCACCAGTGAGGGTGATGGATATGGATCATGTTTATGATCAAGTTTATAACGAGTATAACTCGAGTTGGGGATGCGCGACAGAGGGACAGTCCAATGGTTAGCTACCAGGACTTGTCGGGTTGGCTCTATAACTGACAGATGATATCATCAGCCACTAGGGACAGGCATTCATCATATGCATACTATGTGAATTGTTTGAGATTGCCTATTTGACTGCATATTACTTGCTAATTGTCTAAATGTCTTAACTGCTCCTATTTGTATATTCTTTGTCTGATATAATTGTGTTTGCTATTATATACTCCTGCTGGTGGTTGGGAGGTTTGAAGGAATTGGAAAGGGAAGTATTAGTTAGACTGAAGAATCTTTAGTCAGATACCCTTATATGGTTTAGCTTGTTTATAAGCTTTGATATTATCTGGAGGAAGTTCTAGGATTGCCTTTGGCTTTCCTCTATTATTATGTATTATATATGTGGAAGCTGTTACCGTGCTGGGGACCTCTGGTTCTCACCCATGCGGATTTTGTGGTTTTCAGATGCAGGACGCGAGGCTTCTCGTTGAGGCATGCTGGAGACTTCTGGATTAGCGAAGATCTTTGTTCTCGGGGCTCTGTTTTGGTTTATATATCTTGTTTAGATACTTTTATCTCCATTAAATAATACAAACTGTGATGACTCCTTCTAGAGGGGATTTTTGGAGAATAGGTTTTCTGTATTTGTGTCCTTTTGGGTTTCCTTTGGGGTTTCCTTATTTTATTATATGTATATATTGCTATGCTCGGACCGGTTATCTTCGCAACCGGATTTTGAGTCTTGATATTCCTATTTTTGACACTCTTTTGTATATATATGATCTTGCGTTAGCTTGTCCCTGTTTGTTACGTTATCGATCAGAGTGTTGCGTTTTCGAGTTACGGTTTTTGTTTACCCCTTTTTCCACAAGGCTCCTAGTTATAATCAATTATTCATACTACTATACGTACTAAATTTTTGTTTTAGAGGTCGTAATACCTTGCCATCTCTGTCTTATGACTTAAGCATAAGACTCTGTATGGTAGGGTGTTACAGGATTCGACCTCACTCTATTGTGAGTTTTTACTTGAAGACAACTTCGGTACACTTGCCGAAGGGAGATTTGTTGAGAGACAAGTTTTCCACGCATCAGAACCTTGGGAAGTGTTGTTGCCGAAAGGGTTGATCAGATCCTCGTGGCTCCTTCCATCTGTGATTATTTCGACCTTGACGCATGTTCCTGTTATAGCTTCCATTCCTTTCAACAACATTAGAACCAAAGGGGGTGAGAACTCATAGTAACTAATAAAAATTAAAAACAAAAAAAAATAAAAAGAAATAAACAAGCAAAATAAAATATTTACAATAACCAATAATAAGGCACACAATTGCAATTCTCCGGCAACGGCGCCATTTTGAACGAACTGGTTATCTGCCGGTAAAGAATTTTATGAAAATAATCGCGTTGGAAGTATAGTTTCTAAACCAACAGAGAATCCTTTCGTACAGAAGTTTTGGTTGTCACAAGTACAAAACCCAATAAAATTTATAACCGAAGTATTTAAACCTCGGGTCATCTCTCAAGGAATTGCAGGGAGGTGTGATTTATTATTGGTTATGGAAAAAAGGTATATTTTTGGGTTTTTGAAATAAGGAACAAGTAATTTAAATGACAAAAAAAATAAATTAATAATTAGAAAAACTCTTGGCAAGGTATGAGAACTGGAAATCCCATTCTGGTTATCCTTATCAGGTGTGATGAGAATTGTTTATTGCTCCCACTTAGTTAACCTTTACTAAATAAAGGAAAGTCAAGTGGACTAATCAACTTGATTCCTCAAGTCCTAGTTAACTCTTGTGGAAAGACTAGCTTTAGAGGGATCCAAATCAATCAGCAATTTCCAATTTTCAATCAACTATTGAGTTTGATAACTCAAGTGTTACCAACTACTCAACTAAAGCCAAAAGGGAAAAAATATAAATTATTTATATCATAAATAGAAGATAGCAATCATAAATCTGAAATACCTCAAATTGCATTTAAACATAAATTCAAATCTAACATGAAGAGTTCATAAGCCAATTTGGCATCATAAGTAATTAACAAGTAAAAGTATTAGAATAAATAAAAGTAGAAGAGATGTAAAGTAAAGGAACATTGAACCTGGAATGAAGAAAATAAACATACTCTAAGAAAAATCCTAATTCTAAAACCTAAGAGAGAGGAGAGAGCCTCTCTCTCTAAAGCTACATCTAAAACCTAAAATTGTCAATTATGAATGTTGTATCGATGAATGTTGAATGTGTGATTTGATTCCCTCATTCTCCAGCATTTATTCTGTGTTTCTGGGCTTGGACTCGGGCCGAAAAGGCCCAGAAATCGCTGGGGGCGACTTCTGCAATTTTCTGCACGTGGCGTCCATCACGCGTGCACGTCATTGGAGATTTTTCTTGCCACGCGTACACATCAGTCACGCGTACGCGTCGTTTATGCTCTGTGCCAGGCACGCGTCCACGTCGTCCATGCGTGCGCGTTACTGCCATTTTCTTCAAAACGTCATTTTGTGCGTTCCTTCCATTTTTGCATGTTTCCTTTTTGTCCTCTAAGCCATTCCTGCCCTATGAAGCCTGAAAATACTTAACACACAGATCACGGCATCGAATGGTAATAAAGGATAATTAAAATTAATATTTTTAAGGCATAGGAAACATGTTTTCACATATATCATAGAATAAGGAAGGAATTGTAAAACCATGCAATTCTTATGAATAAGTGGGTGAAGAATTGATAAAAAAAACACTCAATTGAGCACAAGATAAATCATAAAATAGTAGTTTATAAGTCAAACACAACTAGAAAAGGAAAGTAGGAGATGGATGAAGCTTAGGGTGCTGTGGGTTTCAAGGAGTGATTCATCAAAACTAATGATAATAAAATATCCTTAAAGAGATAATTACTAAAACTAGACATATTAGATTACAAATAACTATTTACTAGAATAAATGATACTAGTAATAAGAGTGCCAGTAGATTTTGGACCCAATTATTATATTATTATCATAAAATTTTACTAAAATAAAATATTAATATACTAAAATATTATAATAAAATATTATTATGTTTTTCTGCATATTCGAAATTCGTTCATTAAACAAAATCTATTTGTGTCACTCAAATTTTGCGAATTCCTAACTTATGAAGATTGAGAAATCCATTACTGAAAATCTGGGTTGTTACATTCTACCCTCCTTAAAGAAAATTTTGCCGTCAAAATTTCGGTTTTATGAATAGATGGGATAATCGAATCTACTCTAACGGTGTCTTCTAACTATCACGAATGCTCTTCCAACTACCCACGCATACAACAGGAGCATTAGTTAATCCAACTCAGAAAGACCTAATGCCAACTCATGCACAACAGTTATAGAAATAAAAGAATACGATGTGACTGAAAATCATATGATACAGTTAGAAGTTAGATCTTGACGTAGCGCTAACCTCGGGTTAGGGAGTTTGGAAATGTGGCATCATCAGCAGTCATGGCATAGACTCGTCCTTGTCGCTATGGTCTAGCTGAGTCTCGAGCAATCCTCTTTGCACATTTTTTAGCGATATGCCAAGTTCACCGTAAAAATAACAAACATTTGATCCAATTTAATAGGGCCGGTTACCATGATTCTTCCTACATTGATTACAAATAGAGCTTATATGTGCCGCTTCTGGTCGTTTGCCCATGTCCTACATCAGTCTACCACCATTCTCACCATTATGATGAATAGGAAAATCCTCAGCTTGCGGATTCCTATGCGGAGGCACTCCATTTGTCTTAAAATTCCTTCCCTGTCGAGCCATATATCGATTAAAATTCCTTCGGTGGAAACTCCTAGCGACTCATCCTTGTTGCTGCTTGTAAAACCCGCAAAATTAGTAGATAATTAGTCAATAAATTAAATTTTAATAAAATAAATTAGAAATATAAATTTTATAATTTAATGAGGTAGAGCTAATTAAAACAATAATTTTGACACTAATTTTAAAAAATTTGGCCCAAGATTGGGCCAAACGGGCCGAGCCGGACCCAAGATGGGCCTAAGGCCCAACCCATCAGCCCAATACACTTAAGAAGAATCAATCTTCTTCCTCCATTCAGCCAAAAACACACTGAAGCAAGCATAAGGCAAAGGGGGAAGAGACCAAACCATAACCTCATAATCAGACCACCATCTCTTCTCATTCCGAGCTCCGATCGCCGCACCGTTTGCGACCACGTGTCTGCAGTACTCCATTAGGTAAGGAAGCCACGTTTTTATTTCCAATTTCTCCTTTCCCAATTTAAAAAATTTGCATGTTGTAAGGTATTGAGATCTTTGAATTTTGATGTCTTAGGATCCGATTAGCTTGAGGAATTAGCGAGTTTTTGTTAGCTTGAGACATGGTGAAGGTAAAAAATCCCCTAAAACCTAGTAAATCCCTTGAGTATATGTGTTGGGTATTGATATTTGGTATATAAATGTGATAATATATGTTAGGTAGTGTATATGTGAGATTGGAACTCATTTGAAGAGATTGGAAGCTTGTTTGAGCCTTGGGTGCTAAGGTTTCGGTATTGGAGGCTTGTGACCTCATCAATTTGGGTGTTTTTGGCTTAGGGGAGAAATCAGCCAAGGTATGGTTTTGGTTTCTCATATTTAATATATAATGTCTCGTGAAAACTTAGGCTAGATAACCATAGGATAGGTTGGAATGGATGATTGTGTTAAATGTTTAGTATCCTTGATGATGATTGTTGATTTGGGTTGAGTATGAATTGTGGCAATTGATGTTGTGGTGAGAATGTATTGAAGCATGATGATTTTAATGATGAATGATGAGGATGATGGGAATGAATATATATGTGATGAATTATTAATGATTTTATTGGTTTAATTGAGAAGTTCATGTATGAGATTGTTAAAATTGAGGTATGATTGGTTGTGGTAGGATGTGGGGCTGTGTTTCTGTGATATGGTATGTTTTGGTGTTGATTATGAGCATAGAAAGTTGGTTTTGAATGGTGAATTGTTGAAAATAGAGGTTAGAGTATTTTTGTGAAAATCTGATTTCTGGCCAAACTTCGGCGAGCCATAACTCGGCTTCAGGACCCCCAAATTGTTTCAAACTTATTTCATATGAAAATTGGGTCCGTGAAATTTACGCCGTTCAAAGAACGGATGAAATCATTTTTAAAATGAAAAAGTAGTTTGGAGTGCAAAACTGAAAATTCTGCAGCATTCAGCATTTTTGCAATTCTACAAAGCTTGCGTATGCGACTGATGAGCGGATAATTTATACACTTTTTGGCACTCTTTTTAGGTAGTTTTTAGTATGATTTAGTTAGTTTTTATTATATTTTTATTTTTTTTTATTCAAAAATCACATTTCTGGGCTTTACTATGAGTTTGTGTGTTTTTCTGTAATTTCAGGTATTTTCTAGCTGAAATTGAGGGACCTGAGCAAAAATCTGATTCAGAGGCTGAAAAAGGACTGCAGATGCTGTTGGATTCTGACCTTCCTGAACTCGAAGTGGATTTTTTGGAGCTACAGAATTTCAATTGGCGCGCTCTCAATTGCGTTGGAAAATAGACATCCTGGGCTTTCCAGCAATATATAATAGTCCATACTTTACCCGAGTTGAGATCACGCAAACTGGCATTTAACGCCAACTTTCTATCCTATTCTGGCGTTAAACGCCAGAACTGGCATAAAAACTGGAGTTAAATGCCAGAAACAGGCAGCAACCTGGCGTTTAACTCCAAAAAAAGTCTCTACACATGGAAGCTTCAATGCTCAGCCCAAGCACACACTAAGTGGGCCCCAAAAGTGGATTTCTATACTATCTATCTTAGTTTACCCATTTTCTGTAAACCTAGGTTATTAGTTTAGTATAAAAACTACTTTTAGAGATTTATTTTGTACCTTATGACATTTTTACATCTGAATCTTGTATCTTCTACGGCATGAGTCTCTAAACTCCATGGTTGGGGTGAGGAGCTCTGCTGTATTTTGATGGATTAATGCAATTACTATTGTTTCTCATTCAATCACGCTTGTTTCTATTCTAAGATATTCATTCGCACTTCAACATGATGAATGTGATGATCCGTGACACTCATCACCATTCTCAACCTATGAACACATGCCTGACAACCACTTCCGTTCTACCTTAGATTGAATGTATATCTCTTGAGTACCTGGTTCACGAGTTTGTCTGCCTCTCCTGACAACAGAGCATTCAAATCTGTGAGATCAGAGTCTTCGTGGTATAAGCTAGAATCAATTAGCAGCATTTCTGAGATCCGGAAAGTCTAAACCTTGTCTGTGGTATTCCGAGTAGGATTTGGGAAGGGATGACTGTGATGAGCTTCAAACTCATGAATGCTGGGCGCAGTGACAGTGTGCAAAAGGATCAATGGATCCTATTCCAACATTAGTGAGAATCGACAGATGATTAGCCATGTACATGGACCCTTTTCACTGAGAGGACGGCTGGTAGCCATTGACAACAGTGATCCACCAATATACAGCTTGCCATGGAAGGAGACCTGCGTGCGTGAAGAAGAAGACAGTAGGAAAGAAGAAATTCAGAAGACAGAGCATCTCCAAAACCTTAACCTGTTCTCCATCACTGCATAACAAGTATCATTTAATCCATGCCCTTTTACTTATTCCAATTAAAACTGAGAATTATTGTTGCTATCCTGACTAAGAGTTACAAGATAGCCATAGCTTGCTTCAAGCCGACAATCTCCGTGGGATCGACCCTTACTCACGTAAGGTATTACTTGGACGACCCAGTGCACTTGCTGGTTAGTTGTACGGAATTGCAAAAGTGTGATTGTGATTTCGTGCACCAAGTTTTTGGCGCCGTTGCCGGGGATTGTTCGAGTTTGGACAACTGACGGTGTATTTTGTTGCTTAGATTAGGAAAATTTTTCTTTTCAGTTTAGAGTCTTCTATTATTGTTTTTGGTTAAAATTTTAAAATTCTTATTTTATTTTTCTTAATTATTTTTGAAAATTTTCAAAATCAATAACTTCATAATTTAGTTTTTTGTTTGAGTCTAGTTTCATATTTTAAGTTTAGTGTGAATTGCATAATTTTATTTTTCGTTTCATTTTTTCGAATTATTAGTGTTCAGAATATAAAAATTTTTAAGTTTGGTGTCCTTTATGTTTCTGTTTTCTTAAAAATTTTCAAAAGTTGCTCTTAGTGTTCATTTTTGATATTCAAAGCTCCCTTTTTTGTTTTCTTTGTTTTGATCTAAAAACTTTATGTTTGGTGTCATTTTTTTCCTGTTTTTCTCTTTCTTCATTAAATTCAAAAATATCTTTTCTCTTTATTTTAATTAATTTTCGAATTCTACCTTTAAAAATTCAGATTTTTATTTTAAAACTTCTTATTTTATCTTATCTTAGTTTTAGAATTTCAAAATTCAAATCTTTTTCAAAAAAAAAATCATATCCAATGTTTTTCAAATTTTCTTAATTAATCAATTATTCTAGTTTTCGAAACTTTTATTTTATTTTCTATTTATTTTATTCTATTTTGTTCAATTGCTTTTAATTAAATAAAATAAAATAAACAAAAATATAATTCATTTGTAATTCATATCAATTCTCTTTTTTCCATCATGGACATAAGTGGAAATGAACAGTCCAAAAGGACTCTGGGGTCATATGCTAACCCCATTACCGCTGCATATGGGAGTAGTATCTGTATACCTCCCATCAAAGCAAGCAGTTTTGAGCTAAATCCTCAGCTCATTGTCATGGTGCAGCAAAATTGGCAGTATTCTGGTCTTCCACAGGAAGAACCTACTGAGTTTCTGGCATAGTTCTTACAAATTGCTGACACAGTGCGTGACAAGGAGGTATATCAGGATGTATACAGATTATTACTGTTTCCATTTGTTGTAAGAGAGCAAGCTAAGAGGTGGTTAAATAACCAACCCATAGCAAGCATAAGAACATAGAAATAGTTATCAGACAAATTCCTGAATCAATATTTTCCTCCAAAAAGGATGACACAACTAAGGCTGGACATCCAAGGCTTTAAACAAGAGGATGATGAATCCCTTTATAATGCCTTGGAGAGGTACAGAGGGATGCTAAGAAAATGCCCCTCTGAAATATTTTCAGATTGGGTGCAGTTAGACATCTTCTACTACGGGCTTACAGAAAAAGCTCAGATATCTCTAGACCACTCAGCTGGTGGATCTATACACATGAGAAAGACTATTGAAGAGGCTCAAGAGCTTATCAATACAGTTGCTAGGAATCAGCATCTGTATATAAGAAGTGAGTCCTCCATGAAAGAAGAAGCTAAGGCAGTATCAACTGACTTTAGTCCTCAGGAACAAGTTGATGAACTCAATCAGCAACTATCTTCTATAACAAGGTAGTTAGCAGAATTTAAGGAGATGCTACAAGAAACCAAAAATGCTAACAAGGATATTGAATCACAATTGAATCAGATAAAACAGCAGTTATCAAAACAAATAATAGAAGAGTGCCAAGCAGTTCAATTGAGAAGTGGAAAAACACTGAATACCTCAACTCAAAGCAGCAGAAAGCCAAGAAAAGAACAGCTGACAGAGGACGAGCAACCTGCTATCCAAAATCCCTCTGAGAACAGTAAGAGCCCGGAGAGGAATAACTCTAGCGTTCAAACGCCAGAAAAGGGTGAAAAACTGGCGTTAAACGCCTAGTCCATGTCCAGTTTTGGCGTTCAAACGCCAGAAAGGGGAGGGAATCTGGCGTTAAACGCCCATCCAGCCCCTAAGCCTGGCGTTCAAACGCCAATAAGGGATCAGACACCTGCAAGTGCTGATGGTAACCCCTCTAAGAAGGCTTCTCCAACCACCTCTGTAGGGAATAAACCTGCAGCAACTAAGGTTGAAGAGTGCAAAGCCAAGATTCCTTACCCTCAGAAACTCTGCCAAGCAAAACAGGATAAACAATTTGCCCGTTTTGCTGACTATCTCAAGACTCTTGAAATCAAGATTCCGTTTGCAGAGGCACTTGAGCAAATACCCTCTTATGCTAAGTTCATGAAAGAGATCTTAAGTCATAAGAAGGATTGGAGGGAAACTAAAAAAGTCTTCCTCACTGAAGAGGGCAGTGCAGTCATTTTAAAGAGCTTACCAGAAAAGCTTAAGGATCCTGGGAGCTTTATGATACCATGCACATTAGAGGGTACTTGTACCAAGACAGCTCTATGTGATCTTGGAGCAAGTATCAACCTAATCCCTGCATCCACTATCAGAAAGCTTGGCTTGACTGAAGAGGTCAAACCAACCCGGATCTGTCTTCAACTTGCTGATGGCTCCATTAAATACCTATCAGGCATAATTGAGGATATGATTGTCACAATTGGGCCATTTGCCTTTCCCACTGACTTTGTAGTGCTAGAAATGGAGGAGCACAAGAGTGCAACTCTCATTCTAGGAAGACCTTTCCTAGCAGCTGGACGAACCCTCATTGATGTTCAAAAAGGGGAAATGACCTTGAGATTCAATGAGGATGAATTCAAGTTAAATGCTGTCAAAGCTATGTAGCATCCAGACACAGCAAATGACTGCATGAGTGTTGATATTATTGACTCCCTGGTAGAGGAGATCAACATGGCTGAGAGTCTCGAATCAGAGCTAGAAGACATCTATAAAGATGTTCAGCCTGATCTGGAGGAATCAGAGGAAATAAAAGAACTTCTGAAAATTCCTCAGGAAGAGGAAAAACCTCCTAAACCCGAGCTCAAACCACTACCACCATCCCTGAAATATGCATTTCTGGGAGAAGGTGACACTTTTTCGGTGATCATAAGCTCTGCTTTAAATCCACAGGAAGAGAAAGCACTACTTCAAGTGCTAAGGACACACAAGACAGCTCTTGGGTGGTCCATAAGTAATCTTAAGGGCATCAGCCCAGCAAGATGTATGCACAAGATCCTATTGGAGGACGATGCTAAACCAGTGCTTCAACCACAGAGGCGGCTAAATCCAACCATGAAGGAGGTGGTGCAGAAAGAAGTCACAAAGTTACTGGAGGCTGGGATTATTTATCCTATTTCTGATAGCCCCTGGGTGAGCCCTGTCCAAGTTGTCCCAAAGAAGGGAGGCATGACAGTGGTTCATAATGAAAAGAATGAACTGGTTCCTACAAGAACAGTTACAGGGTGCGTATGTGTATTGACTACAGAAGGCTCAATACAGCCACTAGAAAGGATCACTTTCCTTTACCATTCATAGACCAGATGCTAGAAAGACTAGCAGGTCATGAATATTACTGCTTTTTGGATGGCTGTTCATGTTACAACCAAATTGCAGTAGATCCTCAGGACCAAGAGAAAACAGCATTCACATGTCCTTCTGGAGTATTCGCCTACAGAAGGATGCCTTTTGGTCTGTGCAATGCACCTGTAACCTTTCAAAGGTGCATACTCTCTATCTTCTCTGATATGGTAGAGAAATTTCTGGAAGTCTTCATAGATGACTTCTCAGTATTTAGAGACTCATTCAGCTCCTGCCTTAACCATTTAGCACTTGTTCTGAAAAGGAGCCAAGAGACCAACCTAGTTTTAAACTGGGAAAAATGTCACTTTATGGTGACTGAAGGGATTGTCCTTGGACATAAAATTTCAAACAAGGGAATAGAGGTGGATCAAGCTAAAGTAGAGGTGATTGAAAAATTACCACCAAGGTGAGCGAACAGCCACCAAGGTTCTCCAATGTGGCTTCTACTGGCCTACTCTCTATAGAGACTCCCAAGAGTTTATACGTAACTGTGACAACTGCCAGAGAGCTGGTAATCTACCTCATGGTTATGCCATGCCTCAACAAGGGATCTTGGAGATTGAGTTGTTTGATGTATGGGGTATTGACTTCATCGGGCCTTTCCACCATCATACTCAAACACGTATATTCTGGTGGCAGTAGACTATGTATCTAAATGGGTAGAGACAATTGCAACACCCACTAATGATACTAAGACAGTGCTGAAGTTCCTCTAGAAACATATCTTCAACAGGTTTGGTGTCCCTAGAGTACTAATCAGTGATGGGGGCACTCATTTCTGCAATAAACAACTTTACTCTGCTATGGTCCAGTATGGAATTAGCCACAAGGTAGCAACTCCATATCATCCACAGACAAATGGGCAGGCTGAAGTCTCTAATAGAGAACTAAAAAGAATCCTAGAACAGACTGTAATTGCCCATAGAAGGGATTGGGTAAAAAGCTTGGATGATGCTCTATGGGCATACAGAACAGCGTTCAAGACTCCTATAGGAACCTCTCCATACCAGCTTGTGTATGGCAAGGCCTATCATCTGCTCGTGGAACTGGAGCATAAGGCCTACTGGGCAACCAGGTTCCTAAACCTAGATGCTAAGTTAGCTAGAGAGAAGAGATTACTCCAGTTAAATGAGCTAGAGGAATTCAGACTCAATGCTTTCGAAAATGCAAAAATTTACAAGGAGAAAGCAAAAAGGTGGCATGATAAGAAACTGTCATCCAGAGTCTTTGAACTAGGACAGAAGATTCTGCTATTTAACTCTAGGCTCAGATTATTCCCTGGGAAATTAAAATCCCGGTGGAGGGGACCATATGTGATTACAAGTGTGTCACGATATGGATATGTAGAGCTTAAGGATATTGACTCTAATAAAAAGTTCATTGTTAATGGACAGAGAGTCAAGCATTATCTTGAAGGCAATGTTGAGCAAGAATGCCCAAAGCTGAGACTGGATTAAAGCTCAGTAAGGTCCAGCTAAAGACAAATAAGAAGCGCTTGCTGGGAGGCAACCCAGCCATTAGCTAAGTTTATTTGTTATTTAAATAATAATTATATGAGTTTGATATAAATTTTCTTCAAGGTTAATTATCAATTGCAGGAGTTCACAGAGTTATAGAGGAATTCAGAGCATAAAGCAGAGAAAAGGAGCTCACTGGCACAAAAACGCCAGTAAGGGGTATTGTGGGCGTTTAACACCAGAATTGTAGCATCCTGGGCGTTTAGAAAAACGCCCAGTGATAAAGGCTTTCTGGCGTTTAACGCTAGCCAAGTACCCTAGCTAGGCGTTAAATGCCCAAAAGAAGCAACAAATGGGCGTTAAACTCCAGGAATGTGGAGGGGAGGAAGTTTTGTTTCCAACTCAAATTTTTTCAAATTTTCATGGTTCCATCCAAAATTTCTTCATAAACATGTTAAAATTATCATCTTTCAATTTCAATTTCAAAAATATAAAACAAATTAAAAATAAATTCTTCTTTAATCCTAAAAATCTTTCTCAAATCTTCTTCAAATTCTTTTTAAATCTTTTTCAAAACTCATCTATCTTTTTAATTTCTTCTCAAATCTTTTTCAACGCATCATACTATCTTTTCAAATTCAGATTTATCTTTTTTCAAATCTCTCATATCTTTTCAATTTTAAAAATTTCATCTTTTTCATATCATATTTATCTTTTACAAATCATATCTTCTATCATATCTTTTTCAAAATTTTCGAACCCACCCCCTCCCTTATAAATTCACACTCGGCCTCCCCCTCTCCTCCATAACTCGAATTTGACTCTCCTTCTATTCCTCTCCTTTCCTTTCTTTTGCTTGAGGACAAGAAAACCTCTAAATTTGGTGTGTTTTTCGTTATCACAAAGCTAAGATTCACTAAGATCATAGCTCTTAAGGGAAAATAAACCACTTCAAGAGGTAAGAAAGAGATCACTCCAAAATCACTTTGGAATCAAGAGAGGTTCTTAACCAAAGAACTTTTAGACCATTACCACAAAATAATGGGTCTAAGGTCAGTGACCCTGGAAGTTAAATTCGATCTGAAAGAAGACGAATTTCCGGAGATCCAAGAGCAAGTTCGAAACAGGGGATTGGAAATTCTAGCTAATCCTAAGACAAAAGTGGGTAGAAACATGGTTCAGGAATTATACTCAAATCTGTGGCAAACAGATAAGCAGAGAATGACTGGAACCGCCTTCTATACCTTTCGAACTATGGTCAGAGGGAAGATTATTTACTTCCACCTGGATAAAATAAGAGAGGTCTTCAAGCTGCCTCAACTACAAGATGATCCAGAATCCTTTAATAGGAGGATGGTGAGATTAGATAATCGCTTGGACCAAGTTCTAGAGGACATATGCATCCCTGGAACCAAGTGGATAACCAACATAAAGGGTGTCCCAAATCAACTCAAGAGAGGAGATCTCAAACCAGTTGCTAGGGGCTGGCTGGACTTCATTGGGCGTTCTATACTGCCCACCAGCAACCGCTCTGAAGTCACTGTCAAAAGAGCAGTGATGATCCACTGTATTATGCTGGGAAATGAAGTGGAGATTCATCATCTGGTTTCTTGTGAGCTTTACACAATTGCAAACAAGAACTCCACTGACACCAAATTGGCTTACCCAAGCTTAATCTCTCTGCTATGTAAAGATGCTGGGGTAAAGATGGGAGTGGATGAGTATATCTCAGTCGAGCACCCAATCACCAAAAAGTCAATGGAAGGACAACAAGTTCAAGATAACTCCATCAAAAGGAAGGCACATGAGTTCCTTCCATAAATCCCTCAGATTGACTACTGGACTCGCCTAGAAGTATCTGTCACCAAGCTGCAAGAAGCTATGGATCAACTAAAAGAAGAACAACAGATTCAAAACAGCATGCTCTGTAAACTGCTAAAGGAACAAGAGAAGCAAGGGCTTGAGCTACAAGAACTGAAGCGCCAGAAGCTCTCCCTTGAAGAGCCAGGTGTCCCACAACTTGAAGGAGTACTTACCTCTCCCATTGCAGGTTGTTGAGTCCTAACTCTGTGATAACTTTTGTTAGTAGAGATCTATTTTAAGAGTCATTTATTTTTATATTTTTAATTTTCTGTCTTCTATTATTATTGATCTGCTTTTATGTTTATTTTAAGTCTTATTTTTATTTCATGATTAATAAAATCTAGAGTTTATGCCTTAAAGCCATGAATGTCCTATAAATCCATCACCTTTCTTAAATGAAAAATGTTTTTAATTACAAAAGAACAAGAAGTACATGGTTTCGAATTATATCTTGAAAATAGTTTAATTATTTTGATGTGGTGGCAACACTTCTTGTTTTTTGAATGAATGCGTGAACAGTGCATATTTTTGAATTTGTTGTTTATGAATGTTAAAATTGTTGGCTCTTGAAAGAATGATGGAAAAGGAGAAATGTTATTGATAATCTGAAAAATCATAAAATTGATTCTTGAAGCAAGAAAAAGTAGTGAAAAGCTTGCGAAAAAAAAAAGAAAAAGAAAAAGAAAAAGTAAGTAGAAAAAGTCAATAGCCCTTTAAACCAAAAGGCAAGGGTAAAATAAAAAGGATCCAAGGCTTTGAGCATCAGTGGATAGGAGGGCCCACAGAAATAAAATCCTGGCCTAAGCGGCTAAATCAAGCTGTCCCTAACCATGTGCTTGTGGCGTGAAGGTATCAAGTGAAGAACTTGAGACTGAGCGGTTAAAGTCATGGTCCAAAGCAAAAAGAGTGTGCTTAAGAGCTCTGGACATCTCTAATTGGGGACTCTAGCAAAGCTGAGTCACAATCTGAAAAGGTTCACCCAGTTATGTGTCTGTGGCATTTATGTATCCGGTGGTAATACTGGAAAACAAAATGCTTAGGGTCACGGTCAAAACTCATAAAGTAGCTGTGTTCAAGAATCAATATACTGAAATAGGAGAATCAATAATACTATCTGGATCCTGAGTTCCTATAGATGCCAGTCATTCTGAACTTCAAAGGATAAAATGAGATGTCAAAACTGTTCAGAAACAAAAAGCTACAAGTCCCGCTCATCTAATTGAAGCTAATCTTCATTGATAAGTTTGGAATTCATTGTATATTCTCTTCTTTTTATCCTATTTTATTTACAGTTGTTTGGGGACAAGCAACAATTTAAGTTTGGTGTTGTGATGAGGGATAATTTATACGCTTTTTGGCACTGTTTTTAGGTAGTTTTTAGTATGATTTAGTTAGTTTTTATTATATTTTTATTAGTTTTATTCAAAAATCACATTTCTGGGCTTTACTATGAGTTTGTGTGTTTTTCTATAATTTCAAGTATTTTCTGGCTGAAATTGAGGGACCTTAGCAAAAATCTAATTCAGAGGCTGAAAAAGGACTGCAGATGCTGTTGGATTCTAACCTCCCTACACTCGAAGTGGATTTTCTAGAGCTACAGGAAGCTTTATGATACCATGCACATTAGAGGGTGCTTGTACCAAAATAGCCCTATGTGACTTTGGAGCAAGTATTAACCTAATACCTGCATCTACTATTAGAAAGCTTGGCTTGACTGAAGAAGTCAAACCAACCCGGATATGTCTTCAACTTGCTGATGGCTCCATTAAATATCCATCAAGCATCATTGAGGACATGATTGTCAAGGTTGGGCCATTTGCCTTTCCCACTGATTTTGTAGTGCTGGAAATGGAGGAGCACAAGAGTGCAACTCTCATTCTAGGAAGACTTTTCCTAGCAACAGGACGAACTCTTATTGATGTACAAAAAGGGAAAGTGACTCTGAGAGTCAATGAGGATGAGTTCAAGTTAAATGCTGTCAAAGCTATGCAGCATCCAGACACATCAAATGACTGCATGAGCACTGATATTATTGACACTTTGGTGGAATAGATCAATATGACTGAGAGTCTTGAATAAGAGCTAGAGGACATCTTTAAAGATGTTCAGCCTGGTCTGGAGGAACCGGAGGAGATAAAAGAACCTCTAAAAATCACTCAGGAAGAGGAAAAACCTCCTAAACCCAAGCTCAAACCATTACCACCATCCCTGAAATATGCATTTCTTGGAGAAGATGATACTTTTCCAGTGATTATAAGCTCTGCTTTAAATCCATAGGAAGAGAAAGCACTAATTCAAGTGCTAAAGACACACAAGACAGCCCTTGAGTGGTCCATAAGTGATCTTAAGGGCATTAGCCCAGCAAGATGTATGCACAAGATCCTATTGGAGGATGATGCTAAGCCAGTGGTTCAACCACAGAGGCGGCTAAATCCAGCCATGAAGGAAGTGGTGCAGAAAGAAGTCACTATGTTACTAGAGGCTGGGATTATTTATCCTATTTCTGATAGCCCCTGGGTGAGCCCTGTCCATGTTGTCCCCAAGAAGGGAGGCATGACAGTGGTTCATAATGAAAAGAATGAACTGGTTCCCACAAGAACAGTGACAGGGTGGCATATGTGTATTAATTACAGAAGGCTCAATACAGCCACCAGAAAGGATCATTTTCCTTTACCATTCATAGACCAAATTCTAGAAAGACTAGCAGGTCATGAATACTACTGCTTTTTGGATGGCTATTCAGGCTACAACCAAATTGCAGTGGATCCTCAAGACCAAGAGAAAACAGCATTCACATGTCCATCTGGAGTATTTACTTACAGAAGAATGCCTTTTGGTCTCTGCAATGCACCTGCAACCTTTCAAAGGTGCATGCTCTCTATTTTCTCTGATATGGTAGAGAAGTTCCTGAAAGTCTTCATGGATGACTTCTCAGTATTTGGAGACTCATTCAGCTCCTGTCTTGATCATCTAGCACTTGTCCTGAAAAGGTGCCAAGAAACTAACCTGGTCTTAAACTGGAAAAAATGTCACTTTATGGTGACTGAAGGAATTGTCCTTGGGCACAAAATTTCAAGCAAGGGAATAGAGGTAGATCAAGCCAAGGTAGAGATAATTGAAAAATTACCGCCACCTGCCAATGTAAAGGCAATCAGAAGCTTTCTGCGGCATGCAGGATTCTATAGGAGGTTCATAAAGGATTTTTCAAAAATTACAAAACCTCTAAGCAACCTGCTAGCTACTGATACGCCATTTGTGTTTGACACAGAGTGTCTGCAGGCGTTTGAAACCCTGAAAGCCAAGCTGGTCACAGCACCAGTCATCTCTGCACCTGACTGGACATTACCATTCGAATTAATGTGTGATGCCAGTGACCATGCCATTGGTGCAGTGTTGGGACAAAGGCATAACAAGCTTCTGCACGTCATTTACTATGCCAGTCATGTTTTAAATGATGCACAGAAGAATTACACAACCACAGAAAAAGAGCTGCTTGTAGTGGTTTATGCCATTGACAAGTTTAGATCCTATTTAGTAAGATCAAAAGTGATTGTGTACACTGACCATGCTACTCTTAAATATCTACTCACAAAGCAGAATTCAAAACCCAAGCTCATAAGATGGGTGTTGCTTCTGCAAGAGTTTGATATAGAAATAAGAGACAGAAAAGGGACAGAGAACTAGGTAACTAATCACCTGTCCCGGTTAGAACCAGTGGCTGGGGCGTCCCTCCCTTCCACTGAGATCTCTGAGACCTTTCCGGATGAGAAACTCTTTGCCATTCAGAAGGCACCATGGTTTGCAGACATTGTAAATTATAAAGCTGTGAGGTTCATACCCCAGGAGCACAGCAGGATGCAAAAGAAAAAACTAATTTCTGATGCAAAGTACTACTTATGGGATGAACCATATCTCTTTAAGAGATGCGCTGATGGAATGATCCGCAGATGCGTCCCTAGAGAGGAGGCACAGAAGATCTTGTGGCATTGCCATCGATCACAGTATGGAGGACATTTCGGAAGTGAGCGAACAGCCACTAAATTCCTCCAATGTGGCTTCTATTGGCCTACTCTCTATAGAGATGCCCGAGAGTTTGTGCGTAACTGTGACAGTTGCCAAAGAGCTGGTAACTTGCCTCATGGTTATGCCATGCCTCAACAAGGGATCTTAGAGATTGAGTTGTTTGATGTATGGGGTATTGACTTCATGGGTCCTTTCCCACCATCATACTCAAACACTTACATTCTGGTGGCAGTAGACTACGTATCTAAATGGGTGGAAGCAATTGCCATACCCACTAATGATACCAAGACTGTGCTGATGTTCCTCCAGAAACATATTTTCAGCAGATTTGGTGTTCCCAGAGTACTAATCAGTGATGGGGGAACCCATTTCTGCAATAAACAGCATTACTCTGCTATGGTTCGATATGGAATTAGCCACAAAGTAGCAAATTCGTATCATCCACAGACAAATAGGCAGGCTGAAGTCTCTAATAGAGAACTAAAGAGAATCCTGGAACAGACTGTAATTGCCCGTAGAAAGGATTGGGCAATGAGCTTGGATGATGTTCTGTGGGCATACAGAACAGCATTCAAGACTCCTATAGGAACCTCTCCATACCAGCTTGTATATGGCAAGGCTTGTCATCTGCCCGTGGAACTGGAACATAAAGCCTACTGGGCAACCAGATTCCTAAACATGGATGCTAAGTTAGCTGGTGAGAAAAGATTGCTCCATCTAAATGAGCTGGAAGAGTTCAGACTCAATGCTTTTGAAAATGCAAAAATTTATAAGGAAAAAGCAAAAAAGTGGCATGACAAGAAATTGTCATCCAGAGTCTTTGAGCCAGGACAAAAAGTTCTACTATTCAACTCTAGGCTCAGATTATTCCCTGGGAAATTAAAATCCTGGTGGAGGGGACCATATGTGATTACAGGAGTGTCACCATATGGATATGTTGAGCTTCAAGATATTGATTCTGACAAAAAGTTCATAGTCAATGGACAGAGAATCAAACATTATCTTGAAAGCAATTTTGAGCAAGAATGCTCAAAACTGAGGCTTTAATGAAGCTCAATAAAGGTCCAGCTAAAGACAATAAAGCTCAACCCAGCCATTAGCAAGTTATTTATTTTAAATTAATACATGTAGAGGCTTGATATACATTTTCATCAAAGGTTAATCATCAAAAATGAAGGAATTCACAGAGTTACAGAAGGATTCAGTGCAAAAAGCAGAGAAAAGGAGCTTGCTGGCAAGAAAACGCCAGTAAGGGGCATTTTGGGCGTTAAACGCCAGAATGGGTATCATTCTGGGCGTTTAACGCCAGTAAAGGTACCATTTTGGGCGTTAAACTCCAGAATGGGTACCATTCTGGGCGTTTAACTCCAGAATTGCAGTATCCTGGGCGTTCAGCAAAACGCCCAGTGATAAAGGAGTTTCTGGCGTTTAACGCCAGCCAGGGTACCTGGCTAGGCGTTAAACGCCCATAATGGCCAACAACTGGGCGTTAAACGCCAGAATGGATACCATTCTGGGCGTTTAACGCCAGAAAGGCAGGGGGAGGAGATTTTGTTTCCAACTTCAAATTTTTTCAAATTTTCATGTTTTGACTCATAATTTTCTGCATAAACATGTTTCAAACTTTCATCATTCACCCTCAATTTTCATCATTCAATAATTTTTTAAATTATTTTTCAAATTTCTTTCAAATCCTTTCCAAATCTTCTTCAAAAACTCAAATATCTTCTCAAATTCTTTCCATATCTTATCATATCTCTCTCAAATTTTTCGAAAGCCATCCCCTCCTCCTATAAAAATAGTTTCGGCCATCCCCTCCTCTACACCATTCGAATTTACCTCTTCTCCTCTCTCTCCCCTTTCCTTTCTTTTGCTTGAGGGCAAGCAAACCTCTAAGTTTGGTGTGCTTTTCCGTGATCACTGAGCTAAGACTCATCAAGATCATGGCACCTAAGGGAAAACAAACCAAATCAAGAGGCAAGAAAGAGAATACTCCAAAGAGTCTTTGGAATCAAGAGAGGTTCCTAACCAAAGAACATGCAGACCATTACTACAAAATAATGGGTCTGAGGTCAGTGATCCCGGAAGTTAAATTCAATCTGAAAGAAGATGAATATCCAGAGATCCAAGAGCAAATTCGAAACAGAGGATGGGAAATTCTAGCCAATCCTAAGACAAAAGTTGGAAGAAACATGGTTCAGGAATTCTACTCAAATTTGTGGCTGACAGATAAGCAGAGAATGACTGGAACTGCCTTTTATACCTACAGAACCATGGTCAGAGGAAGAATTATTTACTTTCATCTGGACAAAATAAGAGAGGTCTTCAAACTACCTCAACTACAAGATGATCCTGAATCCTTTAATAGGAGAATGGTGAGAGTAGATAAGGGGTTGGATCAAGTTCTAGAGGACATATGCCTCCCTGGAACTAAGTGGATAACCAATTCCAAAGGTGTCCTAAACCAACTCAAGAGAGGAGATCTCAAACCAGTTGCAAGAGGCTGGCTGGACTTCATTGGGCATTCTATATTGCCTACTAGCAACCACTCTGAGGTCATTGTCAAAAGAGCAGTGATGATTCATTGTATTATGCTTGGAAAAGAAGTGGAGATTCATCATCTGATTTCTTGTGAGATTTACACAATTGCAAACAAGAACTCCGCTAAAGCCAAACTGCCCTACCCAAGCTTAATTTCTCTGCTATGTAAAGATGCTGGAGTGAGGATGGGAGTATATGAATTCATCCCAATTGAACACCCAATCACCAAGAAGTCAATGGAAGGATAAGTGCAAGACAACTCCATCAAAAAGAGGACGCAGGAGTTCCTTCCAGAAATTCCTGAAATTAACTACTGGACCCGCTTAGAAGCATCTGTTACCAAGCTGCAGGAAGCTATGGAACAACTTAAGAAAGAACAGCAGAATCAAAACTACATGCTCTGCAAGCTGCTGAAGGAACAGGAGAAGCAGAGGCGTGAGCTACAGGAGCTGAAGCGCCAGAAGCTCTCCCTTGAAGGACCAAGCACCCCACAGATTGAGTGAGCATCCATTTCTCAAAATCAAGGTTTTTGAGTCCTAACTCTGTGATAACCTTTATTATTAAGAGTCTATTTTAAGAGTCATTTATTTTTCTGCTTTTAATTTTCTGTCTTCTATTATTATGGGTCTGCCTTTATATTTATTTTTGAGTCTTATTTTTATTCCATAATCAATAAAATTAAAGTTTATGTCTTAAAGCTATGAATGTCCTATGAATCCATCACCTTTCTTAAAAGGAAAATGTTCTTAATTGAAAAAGAAAAAGAAGTACATGAATTTTGAATTTTAAAACAGTTTAATTATTTTGATGTGGTGGCAATACTATTGTCTTTCTGAATGAATGTTTGAACAGTGCATATTTTTGAATTTGATTGTTTATGAATGTTAAAATTGTTGGCTCTTGAAAGAATGAAAGAAAAAGGAGAAATGCTATTTGATAATCTGAAAAATCATAAAATTGATTCTTGAAGCAAGAAAAAGCAGTGAATAGAAAGCTTGTAAAAAAAATATAAAAAAAAAGAGAAAAGCAAGCAGAAAAAGCCAATACCCCTTTAAACCAAAAGGTAAGGGTGATAAAAAGGATCCAAGGCTTTGAGCATCAGTGGATAGGAGGGCCCACAGGACGCTCATCTAATTAATACTGATCTTCATAGATATTTTTGGAATTCATTGTATATTCTCTTCTTTTTATTCTATTTGATTTTAGTTGCTTGGGGACAAGCAACAATTTAAGTTTGGTGTTGTGATGAGTGGATAATTTATACGCTTTTTGGCATTATTTTTAGTATGTTTTTAGTACATTCTAGTTAGTTTTTATTATATTTTTATTAGTTTTTAAATAAAAATCACTTTTCTGGACTTTACTATGAGTTTGTCTGTTTTTCTGTGATTTCAGGTATTTTCTGGCTGAAATTGAGAGACCTGAGCAAAAATCTGATTTAGAAGCTGAAAAAGGACTGCAGATGCTGTTGGATTCTGACCTTCCTGCACACGAAGTAGATTTTCTGGAGCTACAAAAGCCTAATTGGTGCGCTTTTAATTGCGTTGGAAAGTAGACATCCTGGGCTTTCCAGCAATATATAATAGTCCATACTTTGTCCGATATTTGATGGCCCAAATAGGCGTTCCAAGTCAGCTCAAGAATTCTGGCGTTTAACTCCAGAACTGGCACAAAAGATGGAGTTAAACGCCCAAACTGGCATAAAATCTGGCGTTTAACTCCAAGAAATGTCTCTACACATGAAAGCTTCAATGCTCAGCCCAAGAACACACCAAGTGGGCACCGGAAGTGGAATTTTACAATAAATACCCTAGCTTACTCATTTTCTGTAACCCTAGGTCACTAGTTTACTATAAATACTACTTTCAGTGATTCATATTGTACCTCATGACACTTTACACGTTTCTTATTGTATTCTCTATGGCATGAGTCTCTAAACCCCATTGTTGGGGGTGAGGAGCTCGCTGTTCTTCATGAATTAATGCAATTACTACTGTTTTCCATTCTATCACGCTTGCTTCTATTCTAAGATATTCATTCGCTCTTCAACCTGATGAATGTGATGATCCGTGACAATCATCATCATTCTCACCTATGAACGCATGCCTGACAACCACCTCCGTTCTACATGCAATCAAGCTTGAATGTGTATCTCTTGGGTTTCTAATCTAAGATTGGAACCTTCGTGGTATAAGCTAGAATTATTGGCGGCCATTCCTGAGATCCGAAACGTCTAAACCTTGTCTGTGATATTCTGAGTAGGATCTGGGAAGGGATGGTTGTGACGAGCTTCGAACTCGCGATTGTTGGGCGTGTGACAAACGCAAAAGGATCAATGGATCCTATTCCAGCATGATCGAGAACTGACAGATGATTAGTCGTGCGGTGACAGCGCATTTGGAACATTTTCACTGAGAGGACGGGAAGTAGCCATTGACAACGGTAATGCCCAACATAAAGCTTGCCATGGAAGGAGCCTTGCGTGCATGAAGAAGAAGATAGTAGGAAAGCAGAGATTCAGAAGATAAAGCATCTCCAAAGCCTCAACCTGTTCTTCATTACTGCATAACAAGTATTTATTTCATGTTCTTTTACTTTTTACAATTAAATCTGAGAATTATTGATATCCTGACTAAGACTTACAAGATAACCATAGCTTGCTTCAAGCCGACAATCTCTGTGGGATCGACCCTTACTCACGTAAGGTATTACTTGGACGACCCAGTGCACTTGCTGGTTAGTTGTGCGGAGTTACAAAAGTGTGATTGTAATTTCGTGCACCACCCTACCACGTAAACGCATGCCCCACGCATCCGCGTCGCTTTTCTACATATGGCCATTCACGCGATCGCGTCAACCACGCGACCGCGTCACCCTAGAATTTGGCAAAATGAGGTTCACACAGAGAGTTGTGCGAACGCGAGGCTGCCCTTGCGCCACCAGCACAATCCATGTCACGCGTCCTCGTGACCGACGCTTTCGCGTCATTTCACCTAAGTGCTATTCGCGCGCACGCGTGACCCACGCGTCCGCGTTGCATGCGCCGCACAACTCATCTAAATCTGCCAAATATCATATCTTTTTTCTTCCCCAAATCCTACTTTTTCTTTTCACTTCTTCTTTCTTCCCCCCTTCTTCCTTCTTCCTTCTTTCTCACTATCTCCCTTTTTCTTTTTCACATCCATTATCAAGGTTTATTTTTTCTTCCTTCTTTACTTTTTCATTATTATTTTTCTTTTTCTTTTATTCATGTTTTCTTATTTAGTTTTCTTTTTAATTTCATTATCTATATTTTCTTTTTCTTTATTTTTCTTTGTTCCTCTAATTGGTGTTGGAAATTTACTTGAGTATCTATTTTCTTCTACATTTTGCTTGTGAATTATAAAGAAATTGATTAACAATTAAATATTACTTCTTAAAGGGTTGCTTGCATGTTCAATTTAATACTTAGAGTATTAGTGGCAGAGCCATCTTCAACTGCAGTTAAGCCCTCAACAAAAATAATTAAGAGGATTATAAAGGTCGATGAAAAAGAGAAAGCCTTCCCAGCAAAGGACACTGCGCGATTTACCAACCGCTACTGTGAGTAGATGTTTTCCATCCTGGCAGAAAGGAGTTACAACAACGAATACCTTCTTATCCTCCCGACCCGTATTGCTGAATTTGTTGAGCCACGAATTGAGCGACGACAATGGGGATTCCTACAGAGACAGCCACGGCAGGTTAATCTTTCCTGGGTAGTCGAGTTCTACTCTATTTTTCACCTGCCAACCCTGCAGTCTGTCTATGTCCGTCAGAAGCAAGTCCCCATTACAGAAGAGGCCATTCAACGAGCTCTAGATCTTCCCCCTGCTCCAGAAGGATTGGACGCATTTCAAGAGGCCGCACTCAAGCGCCATACGTACAAATTTGACTGAGACGCTGTTCTCAAAGTTATTGCACAACCTTGCACCAGATGGATTTTTGGATACCATCGTTCCCACCCTAAGGTAATATCGGCTTCAGCACTTACCTTGGAGGCTCGAGTATGGGCACAGATCATGTCCCATTACGTCTTTGATAAACCACTATTTTATGGTTTATCTTGTGCTTAATTGAGTGGATTTTATCAACTCTTTACCCACTTATTCATACTTTTTGCATGGTTTTACATTTACCTTCCTAATTATGTGCTTTGATTGAAAACATGCTTCTTTGGACT
Organism: Arachis ipaensis; assembly: GCF_000816755.2. NCBI lineage: Eukaryota > Viridiplantae > Streptophyta > Magnoliopsida > Fabales > Fabaceae > Arachis > Arachis ipaensis. Next base: position 28,567,293 of record NC_029785.2, read on the forward strand.
TATAATTACTAATATTAATCCTCTCTTATCACCATTAGATGCCTTGATATGTGTGTTAAGTGTTTTCAGATATTATAAGGCAGGAATGGCTTGGAGGATAGAAAGGAAGCATGCAAAAGTGGAAGGAATACAAGAAGTTGGAGAAATTGCTAAGTTGTCCAGCCTGACCTCTTCGCACTTAAACGGCTATAACTTTAGCTACAGAGGTCCAAATGATGCAGTTCCAGTTGCGTTGGAAAGCTAACGTCCGTGGCTTCAATTTGATATATAATATACTATAGTTTCCCTGATGCTAAGTGACACGACCGCGTGATCCATGCGGCCGCGTCACAGTGACGGAAATCCAGCGTGGCAAAATTCGAAACCAGCGAATTCTGGACTGTTTCTGACCTAGTTTGCGGCCCAGAAAACACAGATTATAGGCTATAAAGTGGGGGACTGCATCCATTCATAAGGAGGCTCTCATATTTACAATTTTAGGAGTAGATGTAGTTTTTAGAGAGAGAGGTTCTCTCCTCTCTCTTAGGATTAGGATTTAGAATTTCTCTTAGTTTTAGAGTGACTCTCAATCCCAGGTTCAATGTTCTTTTATTGCTTTTCTCAATTTTGTTTATGACTCTCTATGTTTAGATTGATTTTCTATTTAATATATCTTGAGGTATTTCAGACTTATGATTGCTTTCTTTA
>NC_029785.2:28568047-28571950 GCF_000816755.2 Arachis ipaensis
GTCTTTCCGAGCATTCATGAGTCCTCCTTCACTGCAGACATGGCCGTTCTACTATGGTGCATCCTCACAGACCAGCCTCTGACTCTACCAAGACACATCCGGAATGATATGGAACACGTATAGATTGCGGGCAACTTATCTTTCCCCGTCTTGGTTTCAGATCTCGTCTCAGCAGCTGGAGTCTCCTACAGAGCTGGGGACACCAAAACCATGCTTCCACGGGATGATCAGTACGTCCCTAACGGGAAATATCTCAGGCCACCAACAGCCACTACCAGCCAGTCTGCAGAACAAGTGCAGACATTCCTCCTTCAACACCACAAGCACCTTCAACAAGTCAGCTGCTGCATCAAATACTGGAGAGGTTAGACCGGCAAGACCAGAAAGCAAAGCTACGAGAGCGTCGCAATAACCAGCGCCGATTCAATTACCTCAAGGAGCTACTCACAGGCAACCACAGACCTGACAAAGTACCTGACACTCTGGACTCCACTTCCTTTACCAGCACAGGGAGCCATGACGGTCCCGACTGTGGAGATACTACTACCAGCCCCCCTTTGTTCCTGACAGATGGCACCGAGGACGGTGCAAAGCCTTAAGTGTGGGGAGGTCGGTCAGTACCTGACTTCCGGAGGTAATTTCTCTTCCTTAACACCAATAAAATAGGATGTTTAGTTAGTTTTTCTTTTGTAAAATAGGATAGATTGCATAGTAATAGGTTAATTGCATGCATGTTCTACTTGATTGAAAAAAATAATAAGTTTCTCCTAAGACCCTAATTTTGAAAAATTTCACTAATTTAAAGCAAAATTTTTATGTTAAATTTGTTTGAAGTTGTATTTGGAACATAGTTTAAAAAGCTAAGTACACACAACCCGTGAGATTTTGAGCCTAAGTACATGGTTACATTATTTAACCATAAATATTTTTTCTTGTGTGTTTACTTCTATATGATTGTAATTTGAAATTTTTTTTATCCTATATGTCCAATGTTAATGTGTTATATGCATGCATATGATTGAAGCCATTATTTGTTTAGTTCACTTATCCCAAATAAGCCTACCTTTTTAATTACCTTTGTTATCCACTTTGAGCCGTTTTAACCCCATTTGTTCTACATTTTACCACATTACTAGCCTTAAGCATAAAAATAATTAAATATCCTATTGAATCTTTGGTTAGCTTAAGATAGAAATTGTGTGTTAATTGAGTTTGGGAAGATTGTGGGAACAAAGGTTAATAAGAGAATGTGTCATGATAATATAATAGGAATTTGAGTACCTACTCATGTGAAACTATAAAAATTAAAAATCCATGTGCATCGATAAGCTATGTTTATTTTCATGTTCAAAAAAAAAAAATCAATGCCTACGTGCTACAAGTAAGAGAAAAAGTTAATACACGAGTATGGAATGTGAAAAGGAAATTTTGGGTAGCTAGGTATGAAATTTGAAATTATATAGAATACACATATATGATTAGGTGAAAGCTTGGGTTAATTAAAGATTCAATTTATAAGCTCACTTAGCCATATATACCTTCACCCTTACCTTAGCCCCCTTACAACCCTGAAAAGACCTCATGATGTTTGCATTGGTACATTAAATGTTGTTGATTGGTTAGGAGAAGAACAAAAATTAGAAAGCATGATTAGAGAAGGATAGATTGATTACCCTATACACTAGAGAGATTAGAGTACACACACATCATCAGTGAGGGTTCAATGCTTGATTCTATGTCCCCTGCTTTCACGAGCTGTCTTCTTACAAATTTACTTGCTTTTATTGTATGATTTGAATTAGTGGAATCTGTTCTATGCTCTGTCTTAGAGAACTTATTTATTTTTTAATCAGATAGACAAAATCATATAGTTGCATTCATATATATAGGTTGCATTGCATTGCATAAGTCTTACATGTCCCTATTCATTCATATTTATCTCCTTCAACTAAGCATGAGGACATGCTAATGTTTAAGTGTGAGGAGGTTGATAAACCACTATTTTATGATTTATATTGTGTTTAATTGTGTGGTTTTATCAAGTCTTCACCCACTTATTCATATGATCTGCATGTATTTACAAATCCTTCCTAAAAATGTTTTATGATTGAAAACTTGCTTCCTAAAGATCTTTTAATTGTATATTTTTTTTTATTTTATCCTCCTTTATACCATTCGATGCTGTCATCCGTGTGTTAAATGTTTCAGGTTTTCATAGGGCAGGAATGGCTTAGAGAATGAAGAGGAAGCTTGCAAAGATGGAAGGAACACAAGAAGTTGAGGAGATGACCAGCGAGAAGTGACGCGGGCGCATGGCTCACGCGACCGCGCGAATTGGAGAAAATCGCAGTGACGCGCTCGCATGCCTGACGCGACCACGTGGATTGGAAGCTGCACAAGTGACGCAAATGCGTGGACAACGCGCACGCGTGGCACGGAAAAATGTCGGATGACGCGAACGCATGAACGACGCAGTCGCGTGGCATGCGCGATCTATAGAATTTACAGAAGTCGCTGGCGTGAATTCTAGGCCGCGTTCTAACCCAGTTTTCGGCCCAGAAACGCAGATTAGAGCCAGGAAACATGCAGAGATAACGGATGACATTTATTCCGCATAATTTTTAGTTTTTAGATCTGGTTCACTCTTCCCCTAGGTTTTTTCTATATACTCATAATTGAGGATTTGAAGATTTTGGCTTCGGTTATTGAGAAGAGTCTACCTCCGGACTTGGTCATTCTAGTTTGTTTACTTATTTTTTACTTACTCTTTCATATCCTTAATCTGTCCAGAGTTAACATTGGATTACTTTTAGAGTTCATTAATGCAAGACTATTTTTATTTTAATTGATCTCTTTGATTATTGTTTATCATGTCTCTTTTTATTTCCCCTTTTTATTTTGTAAAGTCTACATTTATGATAATGAAGTAGTTTCCCAACTTGATTGGGAGTTGATTAAAAGGAGAACCTTGAGTTGGAATACTCAAGAGTTCAATTATAATTGGTTCGTTGTTGGTTGGCTTGTTAGTCACTAACTCTAATCCTTCCCAAGGGAGAGGATTAGGACTTGTGAATAGAAATTGACTTTTAACTTGACTTTCCCTCATTCGTTGAGGGTTAACTAAGTGGAAACAACTACTAATTATTGATTGATCTTGAAAAAATTCCAACAAGGATAGGACTTCCGATTAATCTTCTCCCGGTCGAGATTTTATTTAAATTACATAAATTCTCTAATTTAATTTTCTGTTTATCAAACTAAAAAAACTATTTTGGAAAACCTCTGATTAGTAAAATAGCACATCTTCCTGCAACTCGTTGGGAGACAACCTGGGACTCATACTCCCAGTATTTTATTTCTAAAATTTGTGACAACTCTTTTCTAAATTGACAAGTGGATTTTTGCTGGTTAAGAGCTGTACTTGCAATGCCATTTTTCTTAATAATTCTTAATCTGTAAATTTTTGCCGCGTCAGTTATCAACACCAAACTTAAGGGTTTACACGAAACTTAGAATTTAACAAAGTTTAGCAATAAATGGTGTAAGTCATATAAAAATGCATACGTACAAGAGAATGAAAGGGATAAGATGAATGCAACTATCAGTGGAGAAACAAGCAAAAGAAAACAAATTTTGATGCAAAAAAAAAAAGGAAAATAAAGGGAAATGGGGTAGAAATCTTTAAAGAAAACATAAGAAAATATAAGAAAGGAAAAAGTAAAAACTGATTTTTGAATTTTAAAAAATTCCTAGATGTTCCCTCTCTTTTTTTTTGAAGTTTAAAATTGAGAACAGAAAATAAGAATTTAAAAATTATAATTTAAAATCATTTTGAAGAGGATGCATGTGATGACTTTTTGAAAAAAAAAATATTTTATTAAATTGAAATTAAAGAACAAAAAA
>NC_029785.2:28572580-28591378 GCF_000816755.2 Arachis ipaensis
AAACTTTTTGAAAAAGAACAAGAAAATGAAGAAGAAGAATTTAAATATGGAATACTTAATTAAAATAGAAAAGATAAGGATTTTTTCTTTTTTTTTTAATTAATTAAAAGAAAAGACTTTAATGAAAAAGAAAGGAAAAGATACTCACTGATTGGATTTTCTCCCGCAATTTGATTACCTCTTTGTAAACAACTTCCTTGGTTGGATTAAGCCTTCTTTGTATTTGTACTACGGGTTTAGACTCTTCTTCCATTGAGATTTTATACACACAAATGGTAGGGCTTATTCCGTTGATGTTATTTGAGGATGCATTCTCCATTGGATAAGTGTCTGTTGGCCTCTTTTCTTCTTTTTTCTTGGATTGTTGTGGTAAATTAATTAGAGCCTTTTTATTGGGAACTTCTTGGCTTAATGGATTAGCCAAATTATTTCTATGTTTCTTCTGATTTATTGAGATATGGACCTCTTATATGAATTGCCTTACATTTTTCCGTAGGATTTTGCCTTTTTGCTAGTTGCTTGGCAACATGTTCCACTTGCATCTCCAATTTTCTGAGGGAGATTTCTTGGTTTTTGAGGTTTGTTCTTGTTTCTTGCATGAAATCTTAGATTTGTTATTGAACAAACCGAGTTTGTTCTTGTTTCTTGCATAAAATCTTAGATTTGTTATTGAACAAACCGGGCAGTAGATTGAGATAGTCTTTTCACATAAAGTTTAAGAGATGAAAGCTCTTGAAGGACTTGAAATTCAACATTAAAATTTATTTGCTTGTTTGGCACGTTGAAATATCCTTGCCCTTGACTTTTCCAATCAGAATTTGGGTAATTCTTCCATTCAGAAAAACATGAGTGATTTCTTGGCTTGTAGAAATATCCCAGTGGCTCAAATTGTGTTTGTTCCACTTGTCTTATGAAAGAAGTGAGTTGCAGGAGCAAGAGTTTATGGATGAATAGGATTTCCTCCATGGTATATAACTCCATCATTCCTTAGATACACAAACAAAGAAAGAAATCAAACACACTTTGTGGAATAAAGAAGAATAGAGAAGAAAAGAAGAGTTAAACAAAATAAGGTAAATAAAAGAAAAGAAAAAGAACGTAGAATAAAAGAAAAGAAAGGAAAATAAAAAGAAAAAAGAAAAAAAAACATGAAAAGAGAAGAAAAGTAAGTAAACAAGATCTAAGTTAGAATTTAACCAGATGATAAGCGAAAACAGAAGCTTGCGGATACCGACAAGTGCACCGGATCGTTCAAGTAATACCTAGGTGAATGGATATCGTTCTCACGAGAATTAAAGGACTGAGCATGTAAATATCAAATTAAATTACTAATTAGATCAATAAAATCTAGATTGGAGAATTTTCGAGACTCGGTGGAAAGTAGAAGTCTTGAAATTGAGGTGGCTTGAGTGCTGAATGCTTCGGAAGAGGTAGTGAGTGTTGAATTGAGAGAAATCAATATGGGTGAATGTCTAGGATTTTGGAGACGTTCATGTTCTCAGGAGAATTAAACCTTGTTAAGTTAATTTTAAATTTGGCAAATCTCTGTTCATGACGAATCTAAAGTAACCGATTACCGATGTCTCAGCTCCTCGGTTTCTCTTTAATTAACCAACCGCCAATGTCTTGGTTGATCGACAAATTAAAAAGGATTAAGTTCAAAAATCTAATTCAGTTCCTCAAAGAGAAAACATAATTCTCGAGAATTGTCTTAATCCGGATTATATGTCATGTATCCTAAACTAGGGCAATAAAAAATCATGTATTGCTGCACGCTTACAAAATCCCCTACGTCTAGTTGATTTAAAAGCTATGTGAAAGAGTTTTCAAGAACGATTTGAAAATCAGTTCTATCGAATCAGTAAATAAATCCAAGATGGGATTAGCACACCTGTCGATGCTACTAATCCTTTATTCATGAAGAACGAAATACTCAATCATAAACATATTAATGCAAAGCTTTAAAATAGAAGAAAACTTAGATTAATAAATCATTGAAACAAGAATAGAGCTCCTAATGTAACACCTAAATAATCCTAAGCCTTACCTCATGCTGTAAAGCAAAGGATAACTAAGTGCCACGACAATTCTAAGGCTTATACAATAATAGATATATAGGCATAATAGTCATAGAATACTAGCCACAACCCGCGTAGTTTAGGCTAACTAGTTACATACAGACATAACAGAGTTTTTGAGTTAAAATATCTTATACAACTTATCTCTCAAAATCAAGCCTCTAAGGCAAAAAAGATATAGAAGTGAGAAAGAGTCTATAACAAAGTGAACCAAAATGCAAAATAAAGCAAAGATCCTCTGCTCCGTCACCATCTCACCACTCACCAAGGTGGGTCACGACTCATATTTGAAAAATAACAACAGAATATAGTATGAGAACTTTCGGTTCTTAGTATGGTAACAATGCCCAGTGATGTAAGATATAAGGTTTCGGGACTCCAAAGGCAATCCTAGAACTTCACATCAAACTTAAGATTCAAACTTAAAGCAATGTTAGATTTAAAACCACAATGAAACAGGGGTAATCTAACTTAGGGAATTGCTAACTAAACTAACACCGCTATCCCACAGCTTTCACTAGCCTAACTTCTACGTGACCTTATTGCCAGCACCTACTGAACCTCCTCAACCTCAGTGACAAACACAAATAGATACAAAAAATAATTCACATGTAATATGACATATACAACAAGGAATTCGGGAAGCATATAAACATGTTATACAATTAGGCAAAATAATGCAAGTAGGCAAAGCAAGCAAACATATAGAAAATGCACATGATGAATGCTTGTCCTATTAGCTGTGATATCACATTGTCAATTCAACTGCCAACCTGACACATTCCCATGAGAATATTGCCTTTTGATCATGAATATAAAATGAAAACTCTCAGGGATATCGTGCCTGGTACACGGTCCAAGGGATATAATATCCAACACACTCTTGTGATTCCGAAAGGACGTGAGCAGGACACCCAACCACAGACCTCTTTCTGTCCAGGAATATAATGTCTGGCACACTGTCTAGGGATATAGTGTCTAGTACACTCCGGCTACTTACAGATAGCCTCTCCATCAGAACCAAAATCAAGATATCAGTCTCATTATCCATACTCATTCCTTTCCGAGTCCTCGACTCATCATAACCATCATTAGTCCATGATTTCACAGGTTTATCATCATTTCAAGTTCTCATAGTCATTACCCATATAACACCCCACCCATATGCTCACAACTTCAAACACCTAAATCTCTGTCTTCTAAACTCATGCAGAATTTCACTGAATTAAGTCACTAACTCTTCTCTATTAGTCTTAAGACCTAAATGCTAGATATTAGCCTTAAAGAGTAATTAAAGAAGTTTAGAAAGCTAGAGAACAATTGAAAACGAAGAAAAACCATTTTTTAGAAAAATAGAGTCTGTGCGTACGCACACCCCTGCCGTGCGTACGCACACGTTGAAAAAAGGTGTGCCCGTATACACGGCACCCTGCTCACGTATGCGAGTGTTCCAACCCGAATGAAATGCTTCCGTCCCGTGTTAAAATTTGCGTACGCATGGTCAAAATTCACGTGCTCGCATACGCAACATAGTGCCCGCGTATGCGAGATCCCAGGCAGTGGAGAATGCTCGCATCGTGTGCACAGGTTCGCGTACACATGCTGCCTTAGACTCAGAAAATTAAATGCTGCAGAATTTCAGATTTTTACACCGAACTTCCTACGTTTATAACTTCTTCTACAAAAATATTTTTTTCTCAACTTTATAGCATTTTAAATCTCTTTAAACCATCTTTAATTTAAAATAAAATCTAATCAATTTCAAAAACTAAGGCTCAAGTTATGATCAGCCAAAGTCTATCAAAAACCAAGTTTTACAAAAAATAGCAAGGTTCTCTAAATTTCTAAACTTTAAACCAAACCAACTCAAAACCACAACACACATTAATTCACCTCAAAACTTACCATTTTGTCTCAAACCATCACGTTTACCAAATTTCCACTTATAATACATTATCCTCATAATCCTCAATCCCAATCATCAAAGTCATCATACTAAAACCAATTCTCAACCAACACACTCATCAATCATCTTTCTATCACTACCAATCATCATCATTAACATCATTCAACCTCAACCTCAATATTCAACACCATTTATCAACAATAACATCATAGTTCATCAAAATTATCAAAATCATCAAATCATCACATATAATCATTTCAACAAATTTCAACAACCAATTCAATCCTATCCTAAGGTCCAATAGTCTAAGTGTCCAGAAATATTACATATTACAAAGAGGAAATCGAAACCATACCTTGGCCAATTTTCAATATACACAATTCACCAAATGTGATCCCAATCAAGCTTTCAACCAAAATCAAGCCACAAATTCCAATCCAAATGCTTTCAAATAGCCAAGACAACTCCAACAAGCACTAATGCTCAAACTAACATCATATATTTCATAAAATTCAAAACTTAATATTCACAATATACCAAACTACAAGGGTTTTTGAGAAACCTGATCTTATCCACAGAACTTGGGGATGAAACTCAATAACTCCTCACTAATGCTTAGTATCTAAACAACCAAAACACAAAAATTTACTCAAAACCAAACCTTAAATTTGAAATTCAAAAGGGTTGAGAACTGGGCATGGATTTTCAAAAATATTACCACTTTGGTTAGATGAAACTAACAGGCTCGGCAAGAGTTTCGTGGAGCGGCAAACCGTTCGCGAATCGGAGCTCTGTAGCTCAAGTTACAAGAGAAATAAGGAGAATATGAATAGTGTTCTTCACCCTTCTTCTCTCAACTCATGCAGCTGTGTTTGTGTTGTTTTGAATGATGAATGAGCTGAATGCTCATTAAAGAAGGGTTTTATATGTTGGCCTTAGGCCCAACTTGGGTCCGGTCCAACTCGTTAGTGTTTTTGGCCCGTTTGGCCTAATTTTGGGCCAAACCTTTAGAATTAGCGCCCGGTTTTCAACTTTAATTATTTTCCTACATCTTTCTACCGTTTTTTATTACTCTCACACAGTACCAGATAGATTTAAGCCAGTACTACCAGCTAATTTACTGATACGCATTTTTTGCAATTTTCCACAGAAAATTACATTTTTCAACTCAGAAAAATCTACTGAGTCCAAATATCATATTTAAATTTTCTAATTAACATTCTAAATTTTTGAACCTATTTCAGATAATTAAATTATTTTAATTAAGCGGTTAATTAATTGCGGTTCTTACACCTAACCCTTTGACAAATGTTTAGTGGCTCATGGAAAAAAAAAGATTAAAAAAAGGGAGAACAAGAGAGACAATAAGGGATCCAAAGATCCTCCCCTCACCGGCCTCCTTTTTTCTATGAGCCATCTCACTTATTTATATCCTCAGTTTTCTAATAATTCAAATTCAAATTCAAAACTAAATCTTATCTTAATTAGAAGTAACTAAGATAATATCTAATCAATTCAAATCTTAATATTCAAAATAGAATCAAATTTAAAAGCTAATTAATTACATAATCTTCTCTAATCTTTAATTTGAAATCATATCTTCAAAGGATGATTACTGGGTAGTTATTTCTAATTAATGGACATTTATTTCTAATTAGGGTGTGGCACGCCCTTGTAGCATGTGGCATGCCTTCCTTGAATTAAATCAGGGTGTGGCATGCTTTGATCGCACGTGGCATGCCTGAACTGAAATGTGCTTCAGGACTTGGCTTAGCTCTTTGAATGTGGCACACCATTCTTTGATGTATGTGTATGCACCTTCGTGTGCATAGGCACACTTTCTGCTTCTTCAAAACTCTGTTTTGTTGCTCCTTTGATATTCCTTCTTTCTAATGCTCAATTTACCTTTCTTTTAATCAAAATTCCTTAAAAACACTTAGCAAATACCTTAGTAGTACAAGATATTTTAAATGACAAGATTTAGAAGATGGAACTATAATTAAACCTAAGAAATCAATGAATTAAAGCAAGAAAAACAACTAATGATGCAGACGCATCATCAGACGTGTTGAGTTTGGAAAACTTTAAGTTCATTGTGATGATCAAACATTGTTAAAAATATTAGAAATGATTAATTTGTCTTTAAAGCTTCAAATTATTCAGTTAATAATTTCTGTTGTGTGCAGATCTTGGTCATTGGGCATAAAGCAACTCAAAGCCCAAATATGTTAGGAAAATATATTCAGCCTTACATAAATATTCTACATGACATATAGCTGAATTATTCATATGTTAGTTGGGCCAGAAAATTATTGAGCAAGGCCAATTAATCTTTGTTACAAAACCAACAAGGCTTGGTCCGAAAAATTGGAAGAAGAAAGAAAGCAATGATGCATGCTTTCCTCAGTTAACCATTCCCCTTTTTGATGGAATTCAAATTTAATTAACATTGGTTTAATTGCATTGGTAACTGGAAAGAGAAAGTTGAAATTGATTTGATTGCTTTTATTGCCACACACGTTACTATGCATAGGGGATAGGAAATGGGTTTTAATTGTTTTTAATTTCTTTCTTTACTTACATTGAAAGCTTTTCTTCCTTCTCTCTCTTCTCTTTCTTCACTTTGGTCATTTCAATGTCAGAGAAGAAGATGGTAGAAGCAAGTAATCAGAAGAAGAAAATAGAAGCAAGTAACCAAGGTGATGATGGCCCTTGCAAAAAAAAGATCTACGGTATTGACCATGTCATGTTTTTCTATGCTTTTTCATACAAGAAATTTATAATTAGTGCTTAATTATTGCATTCTTTTGTGCTTAAATAGTATATTTCCTTGATCTTTTGATTTTATAAATTTTTTAGGAAATAAGAAGAAAAAGAAGCAAAAGAGTAAAAAATAAGCTAAAAAGAAGGAAAGAGGCATTTTGGGCACATTTTGGAGTTGAGGCACGCTTTGGAACCTTAGGCCACACTTTTAAAAGCGTGGTCCATTACCATGAAGCCATGGCATGATATATATGCCTTATGCATGCATTCAAGCCAATGAATCATGGCATTACATGAATGACGTTCAAGTTCATTAATTAGCATTGCTAATAAAAATTAACGCATGTATAAAGCATTTGATCATTAAAGAATGAATGCTACATTAATACATTGGCATTAATTAATAAAGCTAATAAAAGCATGCAATATTAAAGCCAATTGGCTAAAGAACATACCAAGCCCTTTCAACGTTAATGCACTTGGCTTTATTAATTAATTAATGCATGCATGATTTTTAATTGCCAATGAATAAATGAATGAACATGGTCAAACGTTGGCTTGAAAAATTTCACCCAGGGAAGCAAAAAGCTTGCACCAACGTTTGCCTCAAACTTGAGGTCAAACGTTGGCTTGAAAAATTTCACCCAGGAGGCCAAAAAGCTTGCGCCAACGTTTGCCTCAAACTTGAGGTCAAATGTTGGCGCCATTTTAGCATGAAGAAGAGTCCCTGATTGAAGGTTTAATTGAGCCACGTTTGCGCCAACGTTTGCCTCAAACGTTGGGCCAAACGTTGGCCAAAAAAGATGCAAGGGAGGAGCCACGTTTGAGCTCAAGTTTGACCTCAAACTTTGAGCCAAACGTGGATGGCAGCACAAAGGGGCAATCTGCTAAAAAAAGTTTGAGTCAAAGTTTACCTCAAACTTTGACTCAAGCTTAAATGGTTCATGGCCCGATTCACAAGTGGGTTTCTTTCCAACACCAAGAGCAATCAACAGAGGCCATCTTCAACCCAAATCCAAAGCAAGCAAAGCCCATTATCATCACTCAAAGGCACAAGAGATAGATAAAATAGGAATTTCATTTAATTGTAATTTGTCGTTAATTTCAATTTCATTTTCATTTTGTAAAAGCCTATATAAAGGCATTAGTTTCATTTCATAAGGCAGGTAGGCTCCACTAGGGAGCATTAGCATTAGAGAGCTCTCTCTCTTTAGTTTTCTTTTCTTTATTTTTGAATCTTGGGTGGAGAATTGAAGGTGTTCTGTTTCATTCTCCCTCTGAGATTTCCCTTTGTTTGCCTTGCTGCATAATTTCAGTGAATTACAATTTGAATCAAAGTTCTCTTACTGCTTTCATCTTCATTTCTTCTTCAATCTGTCTGCTGTTGGATCAAGGAAGGACTTGAGATCTAGACTTGTTTTCTAGTCTCCTCCACCCCTGAGATCTTCATCATCCTTTTAATTGCTGAAATTTAGCATCAGTCATTTTCTGTTTTTAATCTTTCAAGCATTTTTACTTTCTATTGCATTGCTTCCAATTTACATTTCTTGCAAGTGCTCTAAGTTCTTATTCACTGAAATTTTGCTTCTCTGTTTACATTGCTCCCAGCACCCAGTTCCTTTTACACTTTCCTGCAATTTAGATTTCCATTTGCTTGATCTATTGCTTTCTTTAAATTCCCTGCACCCTACCCTCTACTTTTCATGCAATTTACTTTTTTTGCAATTTAAGATTCTTGCAATTTACATTTCTTGCTCTTTAAGTTACTTGCCAATTTACACTCTGCAACTTTAAATTCATTGTCATTTATTTTCTGTTGGTTACAATTTCATACAATTCACTTCAATGTTAGCTTGACTAAACTAATCACCCACTAAAGTTTCTTGATCCATCAATCCCTGTAGGATCGACCTCACTCACGTGAGTTTTACTACTTGATGCGACCCGGTATACTTGCTGGTGAGTTTTAGGTGTTTTGGAAATTCATTTTTCCACAAAAATACCATCAAATTTTTGGCGCCGTTGCTGGGGATTGATTTAGATCAACAATGATTAAGTGAGTGAGAAGTCTAGATCAAGCATTTTTTTGTTTTGTTCTCTGTTTTAAAGTGACACCAAGGTGTTTGAGTTTTTGCCTCACTAAGAAATTCTCATCTCTGATATGAGTAATTTCAATTTTCCTTGTTGTTGTGTTTTCCAAAATCCAAATGGAGTTCAACTCATCTTATGATCAAACAAATTTTATGGGATATTACCCACCATCACTAATATCTAATGGTGGCAAGGAATATCACCAAGAAAATACAAAGTCCGAGCACTCCAATCCATGGAGATTTGATTCAAAAACACAAGATGAGCAAGAGAGTCATATGGGATATCTTCCTCCACCACAAAATGATGCAAGTTGCTATTCTAATGGTGGCTGGGAGGAGCAAAACCTGAAAACATTTGAGAGCCCATATTCCACTTATCAAGAGCCATCTTCACTTGAACGTGCCTTCAATTCACTTATACAAAACTGTCCAACCTCACCTTCCAGTTTTTTATCTGAAAATTCTTCATCACTGGACTTTGTCTCCACACAAAATCCTTGCCAAAACTCACCACCCACACAAATTTCCATGAACCAAGGCCTCTCAAAGCTTGAAACCATGTTTGAAAAATATGAGAGGGAGGCACAGATATCCTGGAACGAGCAAGAGAATTCATTCAAAAACATAGAAGTGCTGGTAAACCAAATGTTAAGTGCAAGGGAGAAAGTGGAAGAGCAAGATGAGGAGGCTACTGTATTAAGTGAACTTCCAATGAAGAATGAGGTGGTTGAAAATGAAACTGCACTTGAGGTAACAAAGGAACATGAACATTCACAACCCTCACAAACTTCCCTTGAATCTGTGATCGAGAAATATGAAGAGGAGATGAAGAAATCTTGGGAAGAACAACAAACTTCCTCCATAAAAGAACTATTAAGTCAAATGTTGAGTGCAAAGAAGGGAGTGGAGGAACAAAAAAGTGAGGAAGTCATTCAAGAGAATTCACACCCAAGTGAAGTGGAGAAGTGCACAGAGGAAGAGCTCATGAAAACCACCATTGCAAGAGGCTCTTAATGAAGAAATCACTCCAACAATCACACAACCACCAAGTCTTGAATCTAAAGAAGTGAAGGCAACTAGCAAGAGCACCAATTCTGTCCCTAAGCCAGCAAGCAAGATCAATCAAGCCATTTGCAAAAGGAAGCTTGCTGAGGAAAAGCCAAGACAAGGGACAGTAGCTGAATCTTCTCTTCCCTTGAGGTCATTCCTCTTAACAAACTAGAAGAAGAGGAAGAAAGTGAAGAACAACATGTCAAGCTAATGACACTAAAAAAAGCACTTGTTGGGAGGTAACCCAACCGTAGGTAACATTTCTTCTCTGCTTTGTTTTCTTTCTTTGCTTTGTTTAAATTCAATAAATTGGCATATGGTTACATTCTAAGTTTGGTGTTGCCTTGCAACAAATTGTTTTCAATCTTTTTGGATGATTGCATCAAATCAAAAATGAAAGTGACACACCAAGATTCTAAGTTTGGTGTGCCACTTATTTTCTATGCAATTCATTCAAGCAACACTACTTGTCTGCATAATCATAATGCCTCTGCAGTTTTATTTCTCTCTTTTAACTTGACACTTTTTTATTTTACTTTCTTTAGTCAATTTTTTTTGTTTTTAAATGCCTTCATTTTAGTTTTCTTATTCACTGTGTTTGTTAATACATCACCAAGAGAGCTTAATTCATGACAGATTCTTGACTTGGTGATTGTACTTAACAAATAACAATTTCATTTGCTTAGTTTTAATTCAAATAAATTGACATATGATTGCATTCTAAGTTTGGTGTTGCTATGCAATAAAATTTTATTCCAATTCTTACAAGATACTTGCATTAATTCCAAGTGAAAGTGTCACACTAAGTTTGGTGTGCCACTTATTCTTTATGCAAAGTATTATGCTCACCTTCTTAAGTTTGTAATCACAATGTCTCTGTCTCTTGTGCCTTGATTATTATCTTTAATTTTGCTTGCTTAGAACACATGTACTACTAACTTTTCATTGTATAAGACATTCATGATCCATCTTAGCCCCATAGCCATTGTTCTAATTGTTGCTTGAGGATGAGCAAGCATTCTGAGTTTGGCAAGGGAAGGAGGAAGAATAGAGGAAAAAGGACAACAATAATGAAGATGAACCACAAGGTTGTAGAGTTCCTTTTCTCCTCATTTGTTTCCAGCACTTAAAATGCATGATTGTCTTTATATTCTCTGTTTACATGTATGGTATGGATAAGCATAGCCTGCATCTTGATTTGTAACATGTTGCCATGCCATTATGACTATCAACTTGAGTTTTGTAAAGTTCAAAGCAGTAAAGTATCATGATCATAAACAAACAAGGCATTAAAGAAGAACTTAGCATGTGCATACAAGTATTGGAAGGCTAGTATGGTTAATTGTTGCTCAATTGCATTAGATTTTATTTAATTGAAGTTTTCATCTAGGACATTTTGTGAAATCTTTTGAAATCATGAAAATCTTGAAAAAGCAATTACAAATTAAAGCAAGAAAAGAAAAAGGGAAAGAATGAGAAAGCTGAAGGCTCTGAGTACCAATGACAATTCAATTGTTAAGTGCTTGTGGTGTTTATGTATTAAGCCAAATGCTTGAAAACAAAACACTTAGAAGTCAAGGTTAGGCTCAAAGTGCAAAAGCACTCCCTCAAGGCTCAAGGCTCTAAGCATCAATGATTAGAGAGTTAAGAAAAGAAACAAATAAGCTTAAAGAAGTCCTCTAATTAAATGCTTGTGGTGCTTATGTATCAACTGGTAATACTTGAAAACAAAGCATTTAGAGTACATGAATGACGTTCAAGTTCATTAATTAGCATTGCTAATAAAAATTAATGCATGTATAAAGCATTTGATCATTAAAGAATGAATGCTACATTAATACATTGGCATTAATTAATAAAGCCAATAAAAGCATGCAATATTAAAGCCAATTGGCTAAAGAACATATCAAGCCCTTTCAACGTTAATGCACTTGGCTTTATTAATTAATTAATGCATGCATGATTTTTAATTGCCAATGAATAAATGAATGAACATGGTCAAACGTTGGCTTGAAAATTTTCACCCAGGGAAGCAAAAAGCTTGCGCCAACGTTTGCCTCAAACTTGAGGTCAAACGTTGGCTTGAAAAATTTCACCCAGGAGGCCAAAAAGCTTGCGCCAACGTTTGCCTCAAACTTGAGGTCAAACGTTGGCGCCATTTTAGCATGAAGAAGAGTCCCAGATTGAAGGTTTAATTGAGCCATGTTTGCGCCAACGTTTGCCTCAAACGTTGGGCCAAACGTTGGCCAAAAAAGATGCAAGGGAGGAGCCACGTTTGAGCTCAAGTTTTTCCTCAAACTTTGAGCCAAACGTGGATGGCAGCACAAAGGGGCAATCTGCTAAAAAAAGTTTGAGTCAAAGTTTGCCTCAAACTTTGACTCAAGCTTAAATGGTTCATGGCCCGATTCACAAGTGGATTTCTTTCCAACACCAAGAGCAACCAACAGAGGCCATCTTCAACCCAAATCCAAAGCAAGCAAAGACCATTATCATCACTCAAAGGCACAAGAGATAGATAAAATAGGAATTTCATTTAATTGTAATTTGTCGTTAATTTCATTTTCATTTTCATTTTGTAAAAGCCTATATAAAGGCATTAGTTTCATTTCACAAGGCAGGTAGGCTCCACTAGGGAGCATTAGCATTAGAGAGCTCTCTCTCTTTAGTTTTCTTTTCTTTGTTTTTGAATCTTGGGTGGAGAATTGAAGGTGTTCTGTTTCATTCTCCCTCTGAGATTTCCCTTTGTTTGCCTTGCTGCATAATTTCAGTGAATTGCAATTTGAATCAAAGTTCTCTTACTGCTTTCATCTTCATTTCTTCTTCAATCTGTCTGCTGTTGGATCAAGGAAGGACTTGATATCTAGACTTGTTTTCTAGTCTCCTCCACCCCTGAGATCTTCAACATCCTTTTAATTGCTAAAATTTAGCATCAGTCATTTTCTGTTTTTAATCTTTCAAGCATTTTTACTTTCTGTTGCATTGCTTCCAATTTACATTTCTTGCAAGTGCTCTAAGTTCTTATTCACTGAAATTTTGCTTCTCTGTTTACATTGCTCCCAGCACCCAGTTCCTTTTACACTTTCCTACAATTTAGATTTCCAGTTGCTTGATCTATTGCTTTCTTTAAATTCCCTGCACCCTACCCTCTACTTTTCATGCAATTTACTTTTTTTGCAATTTAAGATTCTTGCAATTTACATTTCTTGCTTTTTAAGTTACTTGCCAATTCACACTCTGCAACTTTAAATTCATTGTCATTTACTTTCTGTTGGCTACAATTTCATACAATTCACTTCAATGTTAGCTTGACTAAACTAATCACCCACTAAAGTTGCTTGATCCATCAATCCCTGTGGGATCGACCTCACTCACGTGAGTTTTACTACTTGATGCGACCCGGTATACTTGCCGGTGAGTTTTAGGTGTTTTGGAAATTCGTTTTTCCACAAAAACACCATCAGGTATGGCGTGGCTGAGATCTTTTCCACCAAGGGTAAGAAGTGGAGAAGAAGCTTCAAGATCACCATGCCTAAATTTGGTAGAAATCCAATTCGGTCAGAGAAGAAGATCTCTTAGGTGAAGCTCGTTTCTACTTTTTGTTCATCCATCACAGAAGGTAGCTATTGTAGCTACGTGGAGGAAGAAGCAAAAATGGAACAGATGGAGCTGTCAAGGATCAAGGATTCATCAAGGGTCAGAAATCCTTCTTGGGGACCAAGTCAAGATGGAAAGCTCAGATTGATGAAGCTTGATGAGAAGGGATGAGAGAGAGGTAATTGCATGTTGATTTTGCTTTCGGTTCACTCTCTCTTCTCTCTGTCTGAACCGGTTTTGGTGTTGAAGAAGAAGAAGAAGTTGGCTCAGTTGAACTATTTCAACCTTGGAAGCTTTCCCTTCTATAATAAGGGCGAACGGTCAAGGCTTGAGGCAAGGAGAGAAAGCACAGAGTTCTCATAGCTACCTAAGCTAACAGAAGTTTTTCTCCTTCAATGTGTTTCATTTTGTATTTCTTTTCTTTGGTTTTGTCTGTCTGAGTCTCATGGTGTAAAAGGAAAACAGTGAGAGGTTTGTAAGAAAAAGCCAGTGAAAGGTAAAAGGCAGAGGGTACAAAATTAAAGAAAAAGCCATAGGTTTCTTAGAGGTCTTTTGTACATCTATGTGTTATGTATCATGATTCTGTGGGAATCCCTTTGCAAGTTGGGTTAGCACTTAGAAGTTGAAAGCTTGGTAGGTGACCAAGTCAAGTTCAGGATTGGGGATAGATTCTAGACTTGTCCCGGATAGGAAGGGTAGTTCCTAGAGAAGAATTGGAGTCTGTAATCTGTTTGATTATAGTGAAATTCCATCATTGTTGTGATGGAGACTAGACGTAGGCTGCATTGCACTTAGCAGCTGAACCAGGATACTTCTTGGTGTGATTCTCTCTTTCTCTTCTACTCCATTTTAGTTTCTGTTGCTAAGAAGACATTATTGAAATATATCTCCTGACTGGGTACGAGACAAAAAGAAAATATCTCGTGTCAGGTTATGAGACAAAATGCAGAAAAATCTCCTGGAGCATTCTATAAGGCAACAAGTATTACTCCGCGAAAAAGGGGCTAAGATTCAACCCCCCCTTCTCTTAGCCACTGATTACCATCAAGACGTATGTTGTCAATCTCAATTAATATCCGA
Source organism: Arachis ipaensis (assembly GCF_000816755.2). Taxonomy (NCBI): domain Eukaryota; kingdom Viridiplantae; phylum Streptophyta; class Magnoliopsida; order Fabales; family Fabaceae; genus Arachis; species Arachis ipaensis. Next base: position 28,587,145 of record NC_029785.2, read on the forward strand.
CAATGGTACCAAAAACTTAATGAGCAAATTAAAGCTCACGGATATTGGCAAGTGCACTGGATCACTCAAGTAATATCACGATGAGTGGATATTGTTCCTACGAGGATTAAAGGATTGAACAAGCAAATATCATATTAAATACCTAAATAGATTAAAAGAATCTGGATTGAAGAGGGCAAGATTGAGTCTTGCTGAGAAATTTAGAGCTTGAATGCTTGGATGCTTGAATGCTTATGGAGAAAGAACTTGAATGTTCATTTGAGAGAAGACAATAATGGTGAGAGTCAAGGGTTTCGAAGAAGTTTATGCACTTAGATGAATCAAACCCTGTATGCTTATCTTGAAGTATGCAATGATCTTTCATGATAAAACTTTAGTAACTGATTTTCATTTTCTTGGTTCCTCAGTTTATCAATAATTAATTCGTCGTCAATTAATTAATCAAAGAGGTTAAGCATAAAAACTGATTTAGATTCAAATAAGATTTAAAGGTAGTCCTTAAGACAAATTATATGTCACGTATTCAAGCTAGTCCTGTCTAGTTCAATCTTAGAAGAAAAACACAATTTTCAAAAGATGTTCTAATCTGAATTATATGTCACTTATTCAAAATTAGAGTGATTGAAAATCATGTATGTGTCACACATTAATTGAACCACTATAATAAAAGAGTTTTCAAGCTATAATTCAAATATCAAAGTTTAATTTTCAATTATAATAAAAGAATTCAAATGGGATTAGCATACCTTCCGATGATACTAATTCCGAATAAAGAACGAATAACTTAATAATAAAATGGATCAATGTAAGACTTCAAAATAAAATAGACATAGATTAACAACCCATAGAAAATATAAACAGAGCTTCTAACCCTTTAACAGAGGATTAGTTACCTATGGAAAATGAAAGAGAACAATGAAAAGAATCTAAGAGGGGGAACTAAATGTCTGGATTTGAGCCTTAATTGTTACTTCATGAGAGTTGTAATTATCTTTAAGTCAGGCTTACATTAGAGAAAATTGGGTAAAAAGCCCAAAAATCACATTCCAGGGAGGATACATGTCGGGCGTGCGTATGGAGTATTTTGAGGATGCCCAACGGATGAAAGGAGATAACGGGATCTGCCGGGCGTGGAAGCTAGCCACCAGACATGCTAGAGCTGAAGGGGGAGGCTGTCGGGCATGTAGAAAGGCCGCCAGGTGTGGAAGCTAGCTGTCGGGTATTGGTGTTGTCCGCCGGCCATGCATTTTGAGTTTTCTAGGGCACTATTTTTTGTGTCCCAAAGATGATGGTGGTGCATGGCTCAAACCAAATACCCACTATAAATATATGCATATCATTCTAAAACTCTAGATGTTAGCGTTCTGATGCAACTAAAACCGCTTCATTTGGATCTTTGTAGCTCAAGTTATCATTGCTTGAGTATGAAGAGGTCACGACTCAGAACTTGTATGCCAGATGGGTGGACATGTACGCTGGGCGTATGTGTTTTAGGCTCCAACTTTCTTCCCTTTGGGAAAGCTTTTGTTCCTTAGGCTACGATTTTATTGTACTTGTGTTTTTCTTATGAAGAAGCTTCATATTCTTGCTTATTTTTTACCAAAAAACTCTTGAATACACAAACAATATCCCAACTCCAAACATTTCATTATGATGGTTATTGGTGCACAAAATTGTTACTCTCTTACAATTTCGCACACATGACCAGCAAGTGCACTGGGTCGTCCAAGTAATACCTTACGTGAGTAAGGGTCAAATCCCACGGAGATTGTTGGTTTGAAGCAATCTATGGTTATCTTGTAAATCTTAGTCAGGAAGTCAATTATGTTTATCAGTTGAATTGTGAATAACCAGTAGAGCATAAATTAAAAGTTACTTGTTGTGCACAACAATGGGGTTTAGAGACTCATGCCGTCAGAGAATACAAAGTTTAGATCTAAAAATGTCATGAGATACAAAATAAGTCTCTAAAAGTTGTTTAAATACTAAACTAGTGGCCTAGGTTTACAAAAATTGGATAAACTATGATGGATGATGCAGAGATCCACTTCTGGGGCCCACTTGGTGTGTGCTGGGGCCCACTTGGTGTGTGCTGGGGCTGAGACTTAAGCAATTCACGTGCAGAGGCCATTTGTGGAGTTGAACGCCAGTTTTTGTGCCAGTTTGGGCGTTCAACTCCAGCTTTTGACCCTTTTCTGGCGCTGGACGCCAGAATTGGGCAGAGGACTGGAGTTGAACGCCAGTTTACATCGTCTATTCTTGTGCAAAGTATGGACTATTATATATTGCTGGAAATCCCTGGATGTCTACTTTCCAATGCAATTGGAAGCACGCCATTTCGAGTTCTGTAGCTCCAGAAAATCCACTTTGAGTGCAAGGAGGTCAGAATCCAACAGCATCAGCAGTCCTTTTTCAGCCTGAATCAGATTTTTGCTCAGCTCCTTCAATTTCAGCCAGAACAATACCTGAAATTACAGAAAGACACACAACTCATAGTAAAGTCCAGAAATATGAATTTTTCCTAAAAACTAGTAGAAATAGACTAAAAACTAACTAAAACATACTCAAAACTATATGAAATTATCCCCAAAAAGCGTATAAAATATCCGCGCATCACAACACCAAACTTAAACTGTTGCTTGTCCTCAAGCAGCTAGACAAATAAAATAGAAGACTAATAGGTTGAGAAGCAATAATATCTCAGAGTTTTTGATTGAAGCTCAGATCCTAATTAGATGAGCGGGACTAGTAGCTTTTTGCTTCTGAACAGTTTTGGCATCTCACTTTATCCATTGAAGCTCAGAGTGATTGGCATCTATAGGAACTCAGAATTCAGATAGTGTTATTGATTCTCTTAGTTCAGTGTGATGATTCTTGAACACAGCTTCTTTATGAGTCTTGGCCGTGGCCCTAAGCACTTTGTTTTCCAGTATTACTACCGGATACATAAATGCCACAGACACATAACTGGGTGAACCTTTTCAGATTGTGACTCAGCTTTGCTAAAGTCCCCAATTAGAGGTGTCCAGAGTTCTTAAGCACACTCTTCTTTTTGCTTTGGACCTTGACTTTAACCGCTCAGTCTCAAGTTTTCACTTGACACCTGCACGCCACAAGCACATGGTTAGGGACAACTTGGTTTAGCCGCTTAGACCAGGATTTTAGTCCTTTAGGCCCTCCTATCCACTGATGCTCAAAGCCTTGGGATCCTTTTTATTTGCCCTTGCCTTTTGGTTTTAAGAGCTTTTGGCTTTTTCTGCTTGCTTTTTTTTTTTTCTGCAAGCTTTGTTCTTTGCTGCTTTTTCTTGCTTCAAGAATCATTTTTTATGATTTTTCAGATTATCAATAACATGTCTCATGTTCATCATTCTTTCAAGAGCCAACATATTTAACAGTCTTAAACAACAAATTCAAAAGACATATGCGCTGTTCAAGCATTCATTCAGAAGACAGAAAGCATTGCCACCACTTTTAACCAATTAGAATTTCTTTTATTAAACTCTTAATTTTATTGCTTCTTATTCAAAAGATCTACTATTTTATTCATGTTTAATGATGATGAGAAAAATAAACTATAGCTTAATTGGAGATAGAATCAAATAGATACTAATTACTATTCTATGACTTCTAAGGTAAACTTTTTATAAGGACACTGTCACAGAGTTAAGGCAGAAATTGGAAATTAACAACCTTTATTCTGGGGGTATGGGGGTTCCTCTGATCCTTGGGAGGCTTGGTATTACAGAGGACTTTTGGCGCTTCAGTTCCCTTAAGTCACGTCCCTGCTCCTCTTGTTCTTTAAACATATGGGTCAGCATTTGACTGTGTTCCTTCTGTTGTTTTATTATTTGCTCCATAGCTTCCTGTATCTTAGTGACAGACGTCTCAAGATATTCCCAATATTACTTGTCAGTCTGCCACATATTAGCATAGAACTCCTGGAAAATGTTCCTTCCTACTTTCGTTTCAGGATTAGCTAGGACTTCCCAGTTCCTGATTCGAATTTGCTCCTGGATCTCCGGATATTCGTCTTCTTTCAGATCGAATCTAACTTCCGGAATCACTGATCTTAGACCCATTATTTTGTAATAATGGTCTGAATGTTCTTTAGTTAAGAACTTCCCTTGATTCCAAGGTTTTCGAAAGATTGGACAAGATAAGATAAAAAGATTGAGTTGAAAAAGATAAGATAGAAGATATAGTGTAATTTTGAAAAGATAGGATAGATTTTTGA
>NC_029785.2:28591589-28595078 GCF_000816755.2 Arachis ipaensis
TAATGGTCTGAATGTTCTTTAGATAAGAACTTCCCTTGATTCCAAAGTGGTTTTGGAACACTCTCTTTCTTGCCTCTTGGATTGGATTGTTTTCCTTTGGGAGCCATGATCTTAGTGATCTCGGAAAAACACACCAAACTTAGACGTTTGCTTGTCCTCAAGCAAAAGAAAAGAAAGGAGAGGGATAGAAGGAGATCGAGGTGCACTTGTTGATGGAGGAGGGGGGAAGATAGATTTGTTTTCAGAAAAGATTTTGAAAAGGGTTGGATTGAACTTGGAAAGATGGATTTTTTTTTTGAAATTAAGGATTTTAGAAATCAGGGTTCTTGATATGTTCATGTAAAAATCATGCATTGAAGCATAAAATTTTAAATTAGAATGGAAATACGTGTAGGATAAATGGATTTGGCTCTTCCCTGTCTTCCTAGCGTTTGAACGCCCAAACACTGCTTGTTTTGGGCGTTCAGCGCCCAAATGCTGATCTCCTGGGCGTTCAGCGCCCATTTGCTGCCATTCCTGGCGTTCAACGCCCAGTGGGTGGCCATTTCTGGCATTGAACGCCCAAATTGCTGCCCTTACTGGCGTTCAGCGCCCAGTGGATGCCCATTTTGGGCGCTGAACGCCCAAAATGCCCCTTTTCTGGCGTTTTCTTGCCATTGAGCTCTTTTTCTCTGTTTTGTGTGCCGAGGTCTTCTGTAAATGATTATTTACCTTAGTGTCAGTGAACTTTATATAAACAAATAAAAAAAAAATAAAAATAGGGCAAAAATGCGTAGAGGATTGATGCCCCATGGCTGGGTTGCCTCCCAGCAAGCGCTTCTTTATTGTCTTTAGCTGGACCTTGCTGAGCTTTTAATCTAGCTTCAGCCTTGAGCATTCTTGCTCAATGTTGCCTTCAAGATAATGCTTGATTCTCTGTCCGTTGACAATGAAATTCTTATCAGAATCAATATCTTGAAGCTCCACATAACCATATGGTGACACACTTGTAATCACGTATGGTCCCCTCCACCGGGATTTCAGTTTCCCGGGGAATAGCCTGAGTCTAGAGTTAAACAACAGGACCTTCTGTCCTGGCTCAAAGATTCTAGATGACAGCTTTCTGTCATGCCATTTTTTTTATTTTTCTTTATAAAGCTTGGCATTTTCGAAAGCTGTGAATCTGAATTCCTCTAGCTCATTTAGCTGGAGCAATCGTTTTTCTCCTGCTAATTTGGCATCAAAGTTTAGGAATCTGGTTGCCCAGTAGGCCTTATGTTCCAGTTCCACGGGCAAGTGGCATGCCTTACCATACACGAGTTGGTATGGAGAGGTCCCTATAGGGGTCTTGAATGCTGTTCTGTAAGCCCACAGAGCATCATCCAAGCTCCTTGCCCAATCCTTTCTACGGGTATTTACTGTCCGTTCCAGGATTCTCTTTAATTCTCTGTTAGAGACTTCAGCTTGCCCATTGGTTTGTGGATGATATGGCGTGGCCACTTTGTGGCAAATTCCATACCGAACCATGGCAGAGTAAAGCTGTTTATTGCAGAAGTGAATGCCCCCATCACTGATTAACACTCCAGGGACACCAAACCTGCTAAAGATATGTTTCTGGAGGAACTTCAGCACTGTTTTAGTATCATTGGTGGGTGTGGCAATAGCCTCAACCCATTTTGATACATAGTCAACTGCCACCAGAATATAAGTGTTTGAATATGATGGTGGAAAAGGTCCCATGAAGTCAATTCCCCATACGTCAAACAACTCAATTTCCAAGATTCCTTGTTGAGGCATGGCGTAACCATGTGGCAGATTACCAGCTCTTTGGCAGCTGTCACAATTACGTACAAACTCTCGGGAATCTTTATAGAGTGTGGGCCAATAGAAGCCACATTAGAGAACCTTGGTGGCTGTTCGCTCACCTCCGAAATGGCCTCCATATTGAGATCCGTGGCAATGCCATAGGATTCTCTGTGCTTCCTCTCTGGGGACACACCTGCGGATAATTCCGTCTGCACATCTCTTAAAGAGATAGGGTTCATCCCACAAGTAGTACTTTGCATCAGTGACTAATTTCTTCTTTTGTATTCTATTGTACTCCTTGGGTATGAACCGTGCAGCTTTATAGTTTGCAATATCGACAAACCATGGTGCTTCCTGAATGGCAAATAGATGCTCATCAGGGAACGTCTCAGAGATCTCAAGAAAGGGGAGGGACGTCCCTTCCACTGGCTCTATCCGGGACAGATGATCAGCCACTTGGTTCTCTGTCCCTTTTCTGTCTCTTATTTCTATATCAAACTCTTGCAGAAGCAATACCCATCTGATGAGCCTGGGTTTTGAATCTTGCTTTGTGAGTAGATATTTAAGAGCAGCATGGTCAGTGTACACAATCACCTTTGATCCCACTAAGTAGGATCTGAACTTGTCAATGGCGTAAACCACTGCAAGTAGTTCTTTTTCTGTGGTTGTGTAATTTTTCTGGGCATCATTTAGAACACGACTGGCATAATAAATGACATGCAGAAGCTTGTCAGGCCTCTGTCCCAATACTTTTCAAGAGTCCTTAGATAATCTGCAAAGCGAGCAAATTGCTTATCCTGCTCCTCTTTCCGGAGTTTTTGAGGATAAGGTATCTTGGCTTTATATTCCTCAACCTTAGTGGTTAAAGAAGCCTTTTTAGAGGGGTTGCTATCAGCACTTGTGTGTGTCTGATCCCTCACTGGCAATTGAGTGCCAGAGTCAGAAGCTGGAGTGACGTTAGACGCCAGCTCACTGTCTGTTCCTGGCGCCTGAACGCCAGAAATGTGCCCATGTTGGGCGTTCAATGCTGGATTCTGCCCCATTTCTGGCGTTGAACGCCAATCTTGCCTTGTTTCTGGCGCTGAACGCCAGTTTTGGGCATGGTCTGGGCGTTCAGCGCCAGCCTTCCCCCCCTTTTCTGGCGTTTTAGTGCCAGAATTATTTTTCCCTGGGCTCTTACTGTCCTCAGGTGAATTTTGGGTGGTCTGCTCATTCCTTAGCTCTTTGCTGCCTTGAGGTGGAGTATTTAATGTTTTCCCACTTCTTAATTCTTATCATGTACTGTGTCAACAATTTGTAAAAATTGTGCCAGAAACTCTGTAGGTTCTTCCTGTGGAAGACCGGAATACTGGCAACTTTGCTGCACCATGATAATGAGCTGAGGATTCAACTCAAAGCTACTAACTCCAATGGAGGGTATGCATATGCTACTCCCATATGAAGCAGTAGAGGGGTTAGAATATGACCCCAGAGTCCTCCTGGACTGTTCAATTCCACTTATGTCCATGATGGATATATGGATATAACTTGGACTGATTTATCTTTTTATTTATTTTATTTTATAAGAAGTAGATACTTAGATAAAATAAAATAACTAAAAAAAATTTGAATTTTGAAATTAAGATTTTTTTTTTCGTAAAAGAAAATAAAAATTAATTAGTTAAAAAAAAGAAATTTTTGAAAAAGAGGGAAGATATTTTCGAA
>NC_029785.2:28595213-28622415 GCF_000816755.2 Arachis ipaensis
TGGATTCTCATGAATGCCGCCATCAGTTCTAGCTTATACCACGGAGATTCTGATTAAGGAATCTAAGAGATACTCATTCAATCGGATATAGAACGGAGGTGATTGTCAGGCACACGTTCATGGTTTGAGAAAGGTGATGAATGTCACAGATCATCACCTTCATCACAGTTAAGCGCGAATGAACATTTTAGATAGGAACAAGCGTGTTTAAATGGAAAACAGGAATACTTGCATTAATTCATTGAGACACAGCAGAGCTCCTCACCCCCAACAATGGGGTTTAGAGACTCATGCCGTCAGAGAATACAAAGTTTAGATCTAAAAATATCATGAGATACAAAATAAGTCTCTAAAAGTTGTTTAAATACTAAACTAGTGGCCTAGGTTTACAAAAATTGGATAAACTATGATGGATGATGCAGAGATCCACTTCTGCGGCCCACTTGGTGTGTGCTGGGGCCCACTTGGTGTGTGCTGGGGCTGAGACTTAAGCAATTCACGTGCAAAGGCCATTTGTGGAGTTGAACGCCAGTTTTTGTGCCAGTTTGGGCATTCAACTCCAGCTTTTGACCCTTTTCTAGCGCTGGACGCCAGAATTGGGCAGAGGACTGGCGTTGAACACCAGTTTACGTCATCTATTCTTGTGCAAAGTATGGACTATTATATATTGCTGGAAAGCCCTGGATGTCTAATTTCCAATGCAATTGGAAGCACGCCATTTCGAGTTCTGTAGCTCCAGAAAATCCACTTTGAGTGCAAGGAGGTCAGAATCCAACAACATCAGCAGTCCTTTTTCAGCCTGAATCAGATTTTTGCTCAGCTCCTTCAATTTCAGCCAGAAAAATATCTGAAATTACAGAAAGACACACAACTCATAGTAAAGTCCAGAAATATGAATTTTTCCTAAAAACTAGTAGAAATAGACTAAAAACTAACTAAAACATACTCAAAACTATATGAAATTATCCCCAAAAAGCGTATAAAATATCCGCTCATTAGTTATCAGTGACTAAGAGACGGGGGTTGAATCTTAGCCTCCTTTTCTGCTGAGTATTACTTTTTGCTTTTTCAAAGAAACTTAGGAGATATTTTTACTTTTGTCTCGTATTGAGTTGAGAGACACTTTCTTTTTGTCTCCTGATTAACAGAAATAGAAGTGAAGTAGAGAAGAAGAAGTAACACCCAGATGTATCCTAGTTTAGCTACTTAGTGCAATGTAGTCTACATCCAGTCTCCATCACAATTATGATGGAATTTCACTATTTTCAACACATTACATTCACCAAAGTTTTTCCTAGGATCTACCTAATCCTATCTGGGACAAATTCATATTCTAACCCAATCTGAATTTGACTAGACCTCAATCTAGCTTTCAACAGTCAAGTGATAACCCAACTTGTAAGGAAATCCCTACAGGATCATGACACAAAACAAAAAGATGTACAAAGAAATTCTGAAACATCTTATGGCTTTTTCTCCAAGTATAACTCACTATCTTTTACCTCTCATTAGCTTTTTTTTATAAACTTCACCATGTTTGCCTTTCTTTAATGAGACTCAAACAGACTAAACTAAGAAAAAGAAAATACTAAATGAACAATATGAAGGAGAAGAACTCAACAAGCTTAGGAAGCTATGAGAATCGAACTCTATGCTTTGTTCTTACTCTCTTGCCTTCAGCCCTTGGCCATTCACCCTTATTATAGAAGAGTGAAGTTTCCAAGGTTGAAGCTAGTTCAAGGTTCATACTGTCTTCTTCTCCTTCATAGAGCTTGCAGTGGCTTCGTTAGTAAGAAGATAGAAATTCGAATCTGTTACATGCAACTTACCCATTCTCCCTCATCCTTTTTCTTCAAGTTCCTTTAATCTTGACCGTGGAGCCTTGCTTTGGCTCCAAGTTTTGATTTGAACTGTGGATCTTCTGCTATCCAGATTTGACTTTGATTTCTCTATGGTTGTTTGATTTATGCTTGAGGCTTTCTGGATTTCTTCTTGGTTCCTTAGCATAGCACAAATGAGGGAAGATACCTTTTGATATGCTCTGACCGAATGAAGCTGGCTACTTGGTTGTAGCCCTTTCTTCTTGCTTGGTTTTGGAAACAAGCTTTTTGTTCTTCAACACTCCATAGCTTTTGCACTTTCTATTTCCTTCTTTCTTTCTTGTTGAATGTGTAATATAACCGAAGAGAAGGAGAAATGAGAGAGAATAAAGGATTTGGCTTTCGGTGGAAGCCAAGAGGGATTAAGTTGTATTGAATTTGTATTTCAAGTTTCTTGGAGTATGGGAGTAGGTAACCGTATGAGACTTGAAGGATTTTGGGATTATTTCTTTATTTCCTCATATTTGGTTCAAGGATTTATGATAGGGCTTGGCTTAGTTATTATGGACCATAGTATGTGGGCTTGATTATTTGTTCCTTGGGCCAAGATGTTTGATTTGTTTTTCCTGCGCACACTAAATCAAATAAGTTAAACCAACAGTTATAATGTTTGTTCATCATATTAGTTTTCCAAACTCAATAATCTCCCCTTTGATGATAAACATTATTAAAATGAATTGAAAAGATTAGGAGAGGAAACTTTTCTTTTATGAATGATTCACGTAATACTCCCCCTTTCTTTTGATCACCATGTTCCCCCTTAATATGTACTTTGATCAACCTGATTTGAAACAATTTATTCCTAGAAATAATGTTTATATTCAAGATATATTCCAATAGTTATGAGCTCCTTTGATCAGGTTATTAGTAACCCGATTTAAAACGATCAAGGCAAAGTTTTCCAAAATTTCAGTTCCCTTTAACAGAGCAAGATTTCAACACTTATAAGCACGTAAAACTAATCATGATGGGAAACATATTATTTCTGTAGAGACATGATCAAACAAAACAGGGAGAATATTCCAAAAAAACATAACCAAAATAAATTTCAAAACCAAATTAGAATCAAAATAGAGCATGAAACAGAGCATGATGTTCAAATTAGAGCCAAAACAGAGTATGATGTTCTATTTCTATTTCAATTCATTTTCATCTTTTCTACCCCTTTTGTTATCAAGGATGGAAACCTGCAAGCATAAACAACAATTAACACAACCAAAATAGCAAATCATGCATACCAAATAGAGTGTATCAAAGTTAAAGTTATTACAGTTACCCAAGTTAAATTAAAGTTCGAGAGTAACTAGAAATGTATCAAAGTCCTAAGGCATCAAAATATGAGTCATTCAGAGGCAGCAGAGAATAAGACTAGGCATCAAAATCTTCATCCTCAGTATCTAAGGCATCTTCTTCTTTGTCTGGCATAACCTGGTCCTCATCAAGTGAATCAAGATGTATCAAAAACACATTGATCCTATCATGAAATTTCATTAATGATTTTTCATTTTGTAATGCAATCTTTTGCTGTTCCTTACTCGATCGGACCATCTGTTTAGTCATAAAGACAAATTCTTGAAGAATGTCCTTAACTATCTCAGTGATCAAGTATTTATGTGAATCTGAGGTACCAGCAACTGAGGGAGAGGAAAGGCTCTCATCCTCACTTTTATACATTGCCGAAGCCTTAGTACCCTTGAGACCTTTGCCTTTAGCCTGTTTGGGTACACCACCACCTTTGATAATAGACATCTTATTCTCAACGGGCTTATTGCTCAAATCAATAGTAAAATATTCAAACAGACGGGTTAAAAATATTCCATAAAGAAGTGAGCTCTTTTATCGCTTTTGACACAATCCCACATATGGCGAATCATGAGATAAGCAAAAGAAATTGGGATCGAGTTCAAAATGGCATAAAGCACAAGAGTGTCACAAACTGTTACCCTTTGATATGATCCGCTTTGAGGCATGATTATATGAGTTATGACGCAATACAACAGAGCCCTCACAGGACCTAGGGCCTTCTGTGTGGGAGTTGTGCCATCCATAGAGGAGAAATTTTCACAGATTCTGGTCAAGGCTTCTTGGTAAGAGATGCCAACATGGTTATCCCATTTTCCAAAATATAGACATTCACCCCTGTGTCTTGGTACCTGAGGGCTTCACCAATGGTTATTGCATTCAAAACAAACTGAGTATTTTTAACAAAAGAATGGAGTTTCCTTTCATGAAAAAGCAAATTTGCATAAAACTCTCGCACCAGGTTTGGATAGACAGGCTTTCTAATTTTGAAAATGTTAGTCTATTTCAAATCATAAAAATTATTTTAAAATCAATCCCCTTTTTCAGACAGAGCATCAAGATCAACCACATAAGAGGAACATAGAGTACGGTTTGAAAGAACTTGCTTATGAAACTCATAGTCAATGCAACTGGAAAAACGATGAGGATCATAGTGTGGGTGTGATGGTTTACCATAGTTTTGTTTGAACTCAAGAGAGTCAAGATGTAGAGGCTCTCTAGTATCATAAAGTGTGGACCTTCTTGGACTTTTAGAGGGACGAGCAGAGCATCCGAAAGGGTGAGGAGTAGAGCAATGAGGAGGTGATGGTGGATGGTCTTCTTCTTCCTACATGGTGCCTTTTCCCTTTTTTCCTTTCCCATGAGATGATTTGGCTCCCTTTTTGGCAGCGGGACCCTTGAGAAGAACTATTTTTCTGGCCATGAATTCGTTCGGTTGAGAGGAATGGGAGTGTATGAGAATGTGTGTGTAAGATTGGGGTTATTTGGATTGAGGAGGATTTTGAGAAGGGATGAGTGCACCAGTACTCTTTCTTGTTGCTATTTTCTTTCTCATATTGAATGATGGAAGGAAGGTTGAGGGGAAGAGATAGTGTCGAAGAGGGTTAGTGGAGAAGAGAGGGGTTATTTTGAAAGAGAAACCGTCATTAATGCTTAATGAAAAGCTTCACTTTTAAAGCAAACGAATTTATTGAAATGGTTTTCAAAAAATTTGAATTTTAAAACAATGAAATATGAAGTGACAAGTCATTAAGGATGATAGAAGTTTTTAATTAACATGACTTGAGATGGAATGGAAAGAAAAATACTTGAAATAAGAAAAAAAACTTATTAAAAAAGATTTTATGATTTTAGTAATAATACCATATCATATAAACAAGATTTGTCTTACATAGGCCTAGAAGTGGTGATAGCAAGCTGGATTATTTGAATCATATTTCTAGTTCAGAAATTTTCTCGGCCATGTTTAAGTCCATTTGAAGAGTTCAACACGTACCTAGTTTTGTCTCTCTGCTACCTTCAAGACAAAGAAACTCAGAGAGAAGAGAAACACAATTACTCCACAAAATTATTGCCAATTATTCTCAGTGCAGTTCTTAGTTTGCAGAATCTTTCTTCACATAGTGGCTTAGTGAAGATATCAACCAATTGTTCTTCCAATTTTACAAATTAAATTTCAATAGTTTCCTTTTGCACATGTTCGCTAATAGAATGATATCTAACCTCAATGTGATTAGTTAGTGAGTGTAACACATGATTTTTAGAGATATTTATTGCACTCATGTTATCACAAAGTAAGGAATACTATTAATTTTCAGTTTGTAATCAGCAAGTTGAGTTTTAAGCTAAATCAGTTGTGAACAACAAGCGGAGGCTAAAATATATTCTGCTTCAGCCGTGGATAAAGCAACAGTGGTTTGCTTTTTTCTTGACCAAATATTTAGGGATTTTCTAATAAAGCAGCACATCCTAGAGGTGCTTCTTCTATCCACACGATCTCCCACAAAATCTGCATCACAATATCCCACTACACAAAATACATTAGTTTTAGGATACCATAAACCAAGGTCAGATGTGCCTTTTATGTACCTAATGGTTCGTTTTACAGCTAAAAGATGTGATTCCTTGGGGTGAGATTGAAAACAAGAACATACACCCACACTTTGAACTATGTCCGGCCTAGAAGAAGTTATATACATTAATGATCCAATCATACCTCTATATCGGATTTCATCAACATCTTTCTAATTTTCATCCTTGTCAAGTTTTGTATTTGGATGCATAGGAGAATCCATTGGTTTGGAGTTTTCTAAACCAAATTTCTTTATTAACTCTTTGGCATGTTTTTCTTGGTGAATAAAAATACCACTAGGAGTTTGCTTGATTTGAAGTCCAAGAAAGAATGTTAGTTCTCCCATCAAGCTCATTTCAAACTCACTAGTCATTAGATTTCCAAACTCTTTACATAAGGATTCATTTGCCAACAAACACAATATCATCCACATACACTTGGACAAGCAAGAAATCATCATTAGATTCTTTAATGAACAAAGTAGTATTAGTAGTACCCCTTAGAAAATCATTTTGCAACAAGAAGGCACTAAACCTTTCATATCATGCTCTTGGAGCTTGCCTAAGGCCATAAAGAGCCTTGGATAGTTTAAAAATATGATTATGAAAATATTTGTTTCCAAAACTGGGGGGTTGAACTACAAATACTTCTCTATCAATAAATTCATTCAAAAAGGCACATTTGACATCCATTTGAAACATTTTAAAACCCTTGTGGGCAGCATAAGCAAGTAGCAACCGAATTGCTTCCATTCTTACCATCAGAGCAAATGACTCATCAAAGTCAATGCCCTCTTCTTGATCATAACCTTGGGCCACTAATCTAGCCTTGTTACGAACCACACTACCATCCTTACCCAATTTATTTCTGAAAATCCACTTGGTACCAGTTACCTTCTTACCATTAGGGTAAGGTACAAGAGTCCAAACCTCATTCTTTTCGAATTGGCTTAACCTCTTCTATGGCCTTCACCTAAGAGGGATCTTCAAGATCTTGTTCCATATTTTGAGGTTCTAATTGGGATAAGAAAGCAACATTGTTGGTTTCGGCCTTTTTGCTTGAGGATCTAGTAGTGACTCCTTAGGATGGATCTCCAATAATGAACTCGTGTGGGTAGTTCTTCAAGAACTTCCAATCTCTAGGCTTTTGAGATAAGGTTTCGGCTTGGCTATGACTTGGTTCAGCTTCATTCATCGTTTCGAGTTCTCTAGTTTCATCAGGAGACAAAACAGAAATGTCTCCTTCATTTTAGGAAGTAGGTTCAGAATTGGCATTCTCCATAGAAGGACCTGATTTGACATTTTCTTGATTCACCTGTGAACTTCCTTCAGCTTCATGTCCTGCATCATCATCTAAGACAGCACTTGGTATGAAGTTAGTATCAATAAAATATACATGTATGGATTTCTCAATAGTTCTATGTTCTTTGAGGTAAACTCTATAAGCTTTACTAGTAGTTGAGTATCCAACAAATAAACCTTTATAAGATTTTGGGTCAAATTTTTCAAGATTGTCTTTATTATTTAACACAAAACATTTGCAACCAAATATATGAAAGTACTTGAGGTTTGGAGGGGTTCCTTTCCATAGCTCATAAGGGGTTTTCTTCAACCTTTTTCTAATGATGGTTCTATTTAAGATATAGCAAGCTGTGTTAACAGCCTCAGTCCATAAGAATTTTGGAACTTCATTCTCACAAAGCATTGCCCTGGTCATTTCTTGAAGACTTCTATTTCTTCTTTCAACAACCCCATTTTGTTGAGGTGTTCTAGGACATGAAAAATTGTGAGAAATCTCAAATTCGTCACAGAATTTTCAAAATCTTGATTTTTAAATTCCTTTCCATTATCACTTCTTATATGGCCAATTTTCAAATCCTTTTCATTTTGAATCTTTTTACAAAGAGAAGAAAAAGCATAGAGCACATCATTTTTGTGAGCTAAGAAAGAACCCATCCGTATCTAGAGTAGTCATCAACCACCACCAAGCTATAATGCTTACCTCCTAAACTTTGAGTTCTAGTGGGACCAAAAAGATCAATATGTAACATTTTCTAATGATCTTTTGGTAGAGATTCCATCTTTGGGCTTAAAAGAAGATTTTGTTTGTTTACCCAATTAACAAGCATTACAAGTAATATCCTTGTCAAACTTTATATTAGGAATACCTCTAACCAAATTTTTTTTAACAAGCTTAGAAATTTGGTACATGTTAACATGACCCAATTTCTTATGCCAAAGCCATTTTTCAGATTCAATTGAGGTAAAACACGTCACATTTTGATCTTTTAAGTCTTCTAGAGTTAGTCTATACACATTGTTACATCTTTTTGCCTCAAACAAAACTACACTGGATTTTTCACAAATAATTAAACAGTCCAATTTTCTAAATATAACCAAATATCCAAGATCATATAATTGACATATGCTTAGTAAGTTGTGTTTCAATTCGTCAACAAGAAAAATATCATTTATAAAAGATGAGAAATTTTTACTTACTTTACCTATGGCCACTATATTTACTTTAAAATTATCACCGAAAGTTAAAAACCCTCCATCATACTCGTCAAGCTTGATGAAGAATGTGAACTTTTCGGTCATATGGCTAGAGCATCCACTGTCCAAGTACCACATGTTGTCCTTTCTTTTGGATGCTAGGCACACCTACAAAAATCTTAAGTGACCTTAGGTATCCAAATATTTTTGGATCCTTGAATGTTAAACCACCTCCTTTGGCCAAGATCATTGTAATTGCCAACTATTTTGTACACTTTGTCTCCAATCATTTTTCAACATATAAAACATTGAATAGGAAAATGTCCATCCCGATTGCACAAATGACAAAAACTTTTTGGTTGCTATTTTTTAAGATTAGTTGGGTTTTGAAACTTTATGTCATCTGAAGTAGAAGTCATATTTGAAAAAGGTGATCTTTCAAAAGTGTTTTTAGATTTTTGATGAAAACCCAATCCAGGCTTTTCATAAAGGGGTTTTTTACTAGTCAGGAGTTTATTTAGATTTTTGAAACTTTGTGCAAAGTTGGCCAGATCTTCTTTTAAACTTTTTACCTCTTTGTGCAACCTTTCATTTTCTTCAAAACAGTTCAAGTATGCAACCATAGAATGTTGTTTCTCACAGCCCTTAAGTTTAGCCTTTAGCCGCTTGTTTTCTTTAACAAGATCAATAGTGGTTTCGGCTTCCCTTAATTTATCTTTAAAAAAAGCATTTTCTACCTTGAGGATGTCATTTTGAGATTCAAGTTCATGATTTTCATTTAAGAAGCATCTTAGTTTCTCAGTGAGATGGTCGATCATAAGATGAAGGTCTTCAGTAGAAGGTTCAATGAAAGTTACCTCATCAGTTTGATCGGCCATGAGACAGGTTTGAGATTTGTTCTCAGATTCTTCCTCTTCATCTGAATCGTTTTCCAGATCTTCCCAAGAGGCTATGAGCCCCTTTTTCTTTTCTTTCTTGGTCTTTTCTTCTTTCTTCAACTTTGGGCAGTCAAACTTGTAGTGTCCAGCCCCTTTGCAGTTGTGGCAGATGATCTTGCTTAGGTCCCTTTTTGGTCTTCTCGAGCTGCCTCCCTTGCATTTTTCTTTAATCTTCATCATTTTCTTGAATTTTTTAGCAAACAAAAAAAAACTCATCATCAGATAAATTATCACTGGATTCATCATCCAGAAACTCAATGAATGATTTGAGAGCAATTCCTTTTTTCTTTGTGTCATTTTTCAAGTAAGTGGTTTCAAAAGCAAGTAAATTTTCTCTCAGATCATCATATGTTATTTGATCAATGCCACTGCTCTCAGCTATAACTACAGCCTTAGTTTCCCATACTTTAGTGAGACTTCTCAGAATTTTCCTCACAAACACAGGCTCAGGGTGAGTGATCCTCATAGCATCTAAGCCATTGATGATGACGTTGAATATTTCGAATATTTTGTCAATAGATTCTCCTCTTTTCATATAGAACATTTCGTACTCTTTGCTCAGTATGTCTATTCTGGCTCTCTTGACTTGGGTAGTCCCTTCATGGGTGACTTGGAGTTTGTCCCAGATTTTCTTTGTTGTTTTGCATCTTAATACCTTTTGGTATTCCTCAAAGCTGATACAATAGTTGAGCATGTTGACAGTTTTGGCGTTGAGCTCTATTTTCTTCTTATCTTTATCATTCCATTCGGCCAAAGTCTTATGAATGACTATGCCATTTGCTCCTATTTTGGTTGGGATTTGGGGACCATTCAAGATTATCTTCCAAATTTTGTAATCTACTGACTGAACAAATATCTTCATTCTCTCCTTCTAATAGTTGTAGTTCTTTCCATCGAAGAACGGAGATCTATTGTTGGATTACCCTTCTATCTGAGTGTAGGCCACCACATTGGAACCATTGTTGTTCGCCATCAGGATCTTTCCTCCAAGTTGCAAAGCTTTATCTCTTTGAGACCAAGCTCTGATACCAATTGAGGGTTAGCAGTGGCTAAGAGAAGAGGGGTTGAATCTTAGCTTCCTTTTCTGTTGATTATTACTTTTTACTTTTTCAAAGAAACTTAGGAGATATTTTTACTTTTGTCTCGTATCGAGTTGAGAGACACTTTTTTTTTGTCTCCTGATTAACAGAAACAGAAGTGAAGTAGAGAAGAAGGAGTAACACCCAGAAGTATCCTGGTTCAGCTACTTAGTGCAATATAGCCTACATCCAATATTCATCACATTTATGATGGAATTTCACTTTTTTCAACACATTACATTCACCAAAGTTTTCCTAGGATCTACCTAATTTTATCTGGGACAAATCCATATTCTAACCCAATCTGAATTTGACTAGACCTTAATCTAGCTTTTAACAGCCAAGTGCTAACCCAACTTGTAAGGGAATCCCCACAAAATCATGACACAAAATGGAAAGATGTACAAAGAAATTCTAAAACATCTTATGACTTTTTCTCTAAGTATAACTCACTGCCTTTTACCTCTCATTGGCTTTTTATTACAAACCTCATCATGTTTGCCTTTTTTCAATGAGACTCAGACAGACTAAATTGAGAAAAAGAAAATACTAAATGAACGACATGCAGGAGAAGAACTCAACAAGCTTAGGAATCTATGAGAATCAAACTCTGTGCTTTGTTCTTACTCTCTTGCCTTCAACCCTTGGCCGTTTACTCTTATTATAGAAGAGTGAAGCTTCTAAGGTTAAAGCTAGTTCAAGATTCATACTGTCTTCTTCTCCTTCACAGAGCTTGCAGCGACTTTGTCGGTGAGGAGACAGAAATCTGAATTTGTTGCATGCAACTTACCTATTCTCTCTCATCCTTTTTCTTCAAGTTCTTTCAATCTTGACTGTGGAACCTTGCTTTGGCTCCAAGTTTTGATTTGAATCATTGATCTTCTGCTATCCAGATTTGACTTTGATTTCTCCATGGTTGCTTAATTTGTACTTGAGGCTTTGTGGATTTCTTATTGGTTCCTTGGCGTAGCACAAATGAGGGAAGATACCTTTTGATGTGCTCTGACTGAATAAAAATGGCTACTTGGTTGTAGCCCTTTCTTCTTGCTTGGTTTTGAAAACAAACTTTTTATTCTTCAACACTCCATAACTTCTGCACTTTCTATTTCCTTCTTTCTTTCTTGTTGAATGTGTAACGTGACCGAAGAGAAGGAGAGGGGAGAGAGAATAGAGGATTTGGCTTTCGGTGGAAGCCAAGAAGGATTAAGTTATATTAAATTTGGATTTCAAGTTTCTTGGAGTGTGGGAGTAGGTAACCGTGTGAGGCTTTAAAGTTTTTGGTCTCATTTCTTTATTTTCTCATATATAGTTCATGAACTTGTGATAGGGCTTAGCTTAGTTATTATGGACCATGGTGTGTGGGCTTGATTATTTGTTCCTTGGGCCAAGATGTTTGATTTGTTTTTCTTGCACATTAAACAAAATAAGTTAAACCAACAATTATAATGTTTGTTCATCACATGAATTAGTTTTCTAAACTCAACAAATTATTTTTTAAATTCAATTTAGAAAATGTAAGAAATTTTATTAAAACCTAAGAAAATAAATGAAAAAGAACTTTAAAAATTGCTTAAGATGATGTGTCATTAGGTGCTCTACTGAGGTGAATTGGTGCTTAATTTTTAAGCTTGCCACCAAGCTTCGGAATGTTGAGTTGGTAAAAAGGGTGCCATTGTCAGTGGTAATGGAGAATAGACCTCCAAATCTCGTGACAATATTCTTGTAGAAAAATTTTTGACTTCTTTGAGCTTTGATGGA
Organism: Arachis ipaensis; assembly: GCF_000816755.2. NCBI lineage: Eukaryota > Viridiplantae > Streptophyta > Magnoliopsida > Fabales > Fabaceae > Arachis > Arachis ipaensis. Next base: position 28,607,238 of record NC_029785.2, read on the forward strand.
TGCCAAGGACTCTACTTCAATCCACTTAGTAAAGTAGTCGATTCCTATTATGAGATATTTCACGTACTCAGGCACTTGGGAAAATGGCCCAAGTAGGTCTAAACCTCAATTTCCAAAGGGCTGTGGTGAGGTGATACTGATGAGCTCTTTTGGAGGTGCCACATGGAAGTTAGTATGTAGTTGGTAGGGTGGACATTTTCTGAGAAAGTCAGATGTGTCCCGTTGTAAGGTCAGCCAGCATAAGCCAGCTTGTAGAACTTTCTTTGCTAGTGACTTTGCCCTTAGATGATGTCCACAGACAATGGATTTTTATCCAAGACTTTTTTTGTCTTAGAATTTGGAACACATTTCAGAAAAAGTGTGGATATCCCCCTTCTATAGACCCTATGTAATTATAAGTTTTGTAAACCCTATGTAATTAGTAAATAATTAACTAATAAATTAATTATTATTCAAAAAAATTAGAAAATTAAATTTTATAGTTTATAGAGGTAGAAATAATTAAAATATGAATTTTAACACAAATTTAAAAAATTTTGGCCTAAAAATAGACTAACGGGTTGAACTAGTTAGACCGGGCCCATATTAGGCCCAAAACCGAACATATAAAAACCCAAACTCATCACCCCTCCCCTTTTCATTTTAGCATTCATGCTGAAGAGAAGAAGCAAAGCATCAAACCCTAAACCCATTTCACCCTCAATCTTCAATCCCTCGTAGCTTTTAATCCGGAACTTTGATTGACATGCCGTTTGTGGTCACACGTTCATTTTGGAATCCTCTTCGATTCTATCTAAATAAAGTGGTAAGAAACTTTGTCATTCATGCCCAGTTCTTCCCTCCCTATATTTTCAAGTTTTGGGTATGGTTACTAAGGAAAGTTTGTGATTTTGATGATTTAGATATAATCTATCATTGGATAATTGTTAGGCTACATCCCAAGTTCGTTTGGGTAAGGTAAAGAACCATTATCCCTTTGAATATTCCAATTCTATGAGGTTAGGGTTTTGAATTTTTGATGTATATGAAATTATATGAATTAGGTTGGACATATGTGAAGTTGAAGTCAAATTGGTGAAGTGGTGTACTTGAATTAGAGCTTTTGGTGGCTGGAACTTATAGCATTTGGTTTGGAACCTTGGAGGCTTGAATTGAGGTATTTAAGCTTGGAGAAAAATCAGCCAGGGTATAGTTTTGGTTTCTCGTAGTTAATGTTTAATGTCACGTGAAAACTTAAGCTAGATGACCGCAGGATAAGCTCATTTGTATGAATTGATTGTTTGAGTAAAGACTTGATTTAGTATGTGTATAATAGTTGAATTCGGTGGATCGATGAATGTGTTTAAATGATTGTGAATTGATGGAGAAAGTGAGAATATATGTTGATATGTAAGTTAGTATTGGTGGTAATTATGAGTAGAAATTATGGAATTGATTGATGAACTCGGTGCTATTGTGTTTGTGAAGTGATTGAGAAGCTTGTGATAAAGGGTAAGAGTAATTAGTATGGTTGTGGTTGGAGTTTGATTGATTTTGAGTTGAGTATTTTGGGAAAAACTAGAGGTTTTGATGAATTCAATGAAAAAGTTGAGTTTAATGGGAATTGTTGAATGAAATCGATGAATTTATATGTTAAAAAGTTGTGGAATGGTTGGAAAGCATGTGAACATGATTTAAGAATATTAGGACTGATTTGGTTGTAAAATAATTGGTTTTGAATCGAGAGTTTTGACAAATTTGAGGTTTTATGGTTTTCGGTAAAAACAGAATTTTGACAAACTTCGGCGGCCATAACTTGGCTTCTGGACCCCTAAATTTTGTAAAACTAGTTTTGAATGAAAATTAGGTCCGTGAAGTTTATAACGTTCGAAGAACAGGTTAAAAATAATTTTTTTGAAAAAGTTATGCGCGTTCAAGTTTGGGTGTGTAAAACTAGTTTTCTGCAACTTAACAGCTTTTTGAAGGATTTTGGACCCATGTGTATGCGACATGCCACGCGACGCAAGCATTGGGCTCTGCCCATGAGTCTCGCATATGCGGACATGTCATGCGTACGCATGACTAGCCAGCTTTGCACAAGTTGTGTTTTTTAGTTCTAAATCATTTCTCTAGCTTTCCAAGCCTCTTTTAACCCCTGTTTAGGGTCCGTTAGTGAGTTTTCAAGCTTTAGAACGAGGGTGAATATGTTGAATAAGTTAAGAGGATATTTGGGGAATATGCGAAGAGATAACTGAATTAACGAAGTATTGGTGACGTTAAATAAGAAGTAATTGATAAATACGATGATGATAATGATGAATTGATGATGATAATGACATTACGGAGTGATGATGATTGAATTTGAATGAAGGATGATAAGGAATGATTTAAAAGTATATTTGAATGAATTGGATGATATTGAGGTATACATGACCGGGTAAGATGCAGTGGTATTATCCACTTGCTCCGGGTAAGAGTTTGAGACTGAATAAAAGCCAAGGGTTGAGTTTTGTCACTGCTTGCTCCAAATTAAGAATTGTAACTCTGCCTGGGTAAGATGCAAGGGTTGTGTATTGGTCCCACTTGCTTCGTGTTTGGTGTTTTATCCAAGGTTAGCTACCGGACATGTCGGGTTTGGCTTTATAACCGACAGATGAGACTCATCGGCCATAGGACAAGTATACATCATATGCATTTGTATGTTTTTCTTGAGGGTGCATTATTTTGGTTTGCCTAAATGCTTTTGCTTAATTGCTATTTGCTCTAACTATTGTATCTGTACCTCTATTTGTGTTTTCTTTGTCTGAATTGTATGTCATTACAATTGAGAGATCCCTCACGCTGGTGGAGGTGATGCTCAAGATAGTTCTACTAGTGATTTAGAGGGTTGAAGGAGACAAAAAGTGAAATATTAGGTTAACATTAGATTAGAACTAGAACACCTTAGATAGTTTCACCTAATTTCTAGTTTATTTGGATCTTAAGTTTAAATCTGAGTGTCAAAGTTCTAGGAATGCCTCTGGCTTTTCCGGGACCTTTGATATTAACTATGCGGATACCTTTACCATGCTGAGAACCCTCGGTTCTCATTTCATACATATAATATTGTTTTTCAGATGCAGGTTGGGAGGCATCTCACTGAGCGTTTGGAGACTTTCAAGAAGCAAAGAACTATATTTGGGTTTAGCATTCTGGTTGTATACTTGTATATATGTATGTTCATAGTTGCTGTCCGCACCTTGTATTTGTATTCTGTCCCTCCTAGAGGTTGACTTGGAGAAACAGGAGTTTATATTGTAGTTTGAGTAATGTTTTGGGGTTATATCGTGCAATGCACGCAGTTATCGATAGACAGAAGAATCATGGTATGCACTTTCGTGTACTAGCTAAAGCGTTACGTTTGTCTGGTGGAGATCATATTCACGCCGGTACCGTAGTAGGTAAACTTGAAGGTGAAAGAGATATTACTTTAGGTTTTGTTGATTTATGACCTTAGCTTTGCAGGTCGAGTTTAGAGCGTGATTTTACTTATCCGTTGGAACTCTATATATATGTATGTCATTTGGTTTTCTGTATAAGCCTTCTATCTTATCGTTTTTCACGAGCGACGTATCTTCGATTTCATTTTTATCTTACCCATTTTCCTTCAAGGCTCCTAGTTATATTATTCTTGTTATATATGTAAGTATTTTTATTTTTAGATGTTGTAGCGCCTCACCACCTCTGATTTACGTCCTAGGCGTAAAGCTCTGTGTGGTAGGGTGTTACAAGTTTCTCTTAGCAATCTCCTTGCTTCCTTTTCTTCCTTTGGGAGGATATCAAATTTGAGGTATTTGACGATGAGGTCTGATAAACCACTATTTTATGGTTTATAATGTGTTTAATTGTGTGGTTTTATCATGATCTCTACCCACTTATTCATATAATTAGCATGCATTTATATTTCCTTCCTAAAATTATTACATGATTGAAAACTTGCTTTCTAGAGACTTTTAATTATGTATTTTAATTCTCCTTTATTCCATTCGATGTCGTGATCTGTGTGTTAAGTGTTTCAGGCTTTATAGGGCATGAATGAATTGGAGATTGGAAAGGAAGCTTGAAAAAATGGAAGGAATACAAGAAATTGAGGAGATGACCAACGAGAAGTGACACGGCCGCATGGCTCACGCGACCGTGCGAAAGCAAGGAAATCGCAGTGACGCGGCCGCATGGCTCACGCGATCGTGCGGATTGGAATAGCACAAGTGACGCAGAGGCGTGGACGACGCGCTCGCGTGGCAAAGCAAAACGCCAAATGACGCGTCCGCATGAATGACGCGATCGCGTGACGTGCGCGATCTGCATAATCTGCAGAATCGCTGGGGGCGATTTTGGGCCCTGTTTTGACCCAGTTTTCGGCTCGAAAAAGCATACTAGAGCCAGAGGACATGCAAAAACGAAAACAACATTCATTCTACACAGTTTTTTTTAGTTTTCAGATCTAGTTTTACTCCTCCTCTAGGTTTTCTCTCTACACATTCATAGTTCTTAGGATTTTATTTCTATTACTCTTTGCATTGGGATATTAAGAAGAGTTATTACCTCATCAAGACTTCGTCATTCTTGTTCGTTTTCTTTACTTGGCTTTACTCTTTCATGTCCTTTAATTTACTCAATTTTACTATTGGATTATTTTAGAATTTATTAATACAAGAGTTACTTTTATTTTTAATTGATTCCTTTGAGTTTTATTTATCATGTTTTTCTTTAATTCCTTCTCCTATGTTATGAGTTCTACATTCACAGAGCGAGTAGTTCCCTAACTTGATGGGGAGTTGATTGAAAGGAACCCTTGAGTTGGGATGCTCAAAAGAAAAATTGTAATTGGATTTATTGTTGGATTGCCCTCTAGTCACTGACACCAATCCCTTTTAATTGAGTGGGTTGGAACTTGTGAATAGAAATAGCATTCCAACTTGTTTGACTTTTCCTTACCTAGTAAGGGATAACTAAACAGAACAACCCCCAATTATCAATTAATCTTGAAAGTACTGTAACAAGAATAGGGCTTCCAACTAATCTACTCCCAGTCAAGGCTTTTATTTAAATTACTTAATTTCTCCAATTTAATTTCCTGTTTATTCAACTCAAACTCTTTTTGAAAACCTCTGATTAATAAATTAGCACACCTTTCTGCAACTCGTTGGGAGACGACCTGGGATTCATACTCCCAGTATTTTAATTCTAATTTTTGTGACAACCCTTCTAAATTGATAAGCGGATTTCTGGTTGGTTAAGAACTATACTTGCAACGCACAACTTATATCAATTCTTAATTAGCAAATTTCTGCCACGTCAATTTTTGGCACCGTTACTGGAGAGTTGCAATAGAGTGCTAAAGTTATTGATTGGATTTTATTTATTTGCATTTTATTTTATTTTGCTACTATGAGCTGCTTGTTTCTTTCGTTAGATGACGCGTTCACTTCCTAATCCAAGCTTGCCAGTATTCGATCCTGAGATTGAAAGAACTATTTCATGAATAAGGCAAGCTCGGCGTCGGTTAGTCCTCTCTGAGGGCGGATCTGAAATGTTATTCGAGGAAGAAATCAGCTCCCGTTCTACTGATTTGGTTGATTTACGTATAGGTGACATGGCAGCACCTAGGAGAGTTACTATCTAGGAGGCTGGAGCCCCTGATTTTACAATGCAACCGTTTCAAGCGCATCACCCAGCGATGGCTACAGACTTTGAAATAAAGACTGCACTGCTCAATTTGATGCCCAAGTTTCATGGCTTACCTGCTCAAGAGCCTATCAAGCACCTGAGAGATTTTCAAGCAGCCTGTTCTACTGTCAGGCGTGATGGTTTGGATGAAACTTCTATTTTGCTAAAAGCCTTCCCATTCTCTCTTGAGGGAAAGGCAAGAGAGTGGTACTACACTCAACCCGCAGTAACTGTATCTAACTGGGATACACTTAGAAGAGAAATTTTGGAAAAGTTCTTTCCAGCTGAAGTTACTGATAAACTGAGGAAAGACATTTCCATGATTATTCAGGACGAATCCGAGACTCTCTATGAATACTGGGAGCGCTTCAATAATCTTCTGGAAGCTTGCCTCCACCATATGATTGACAAGATAGTGTTACTCGGTTACGTCACACAGGGCATGAGGCCCCAAGATAAGACCACATTGGAAAGTGCTAGCAATGGGTCTATGAAAAAGTACAAGACCACTGATGAGGCATGGCAATTGATCAGCGACTTAGCTGAATCTACTCGGAATCACAGGCAGAAACAAGGCCGTTCAAAAGCTGTTGCAGAAGTATCCTCTAGCAGAGAGACTGCTGCTCTAACTCAGAGTATCTGTAAAATGACCAACTTGCTGAAGCAGATGCAATTGAATCAACAACAAGTTCAGCAAGCTCAACCTTCTCCACCACAGCAAAACCAACAGTTAGTCCCACAGAGAGTTTGTGGAATTTGTGCTGATTATAGCCATTATACTGATGAATGTCTGCAGCTCCAGCAGGAAGACAACACCGTGGCAGCCACTCATAACTTCTATGACCGCCCCAACCAAGGGTACAATCAAAGTGGCAATTACAACCATGGATGGCAGGACAATTCTAACCAGAATTAGAGGGACAACAACAACAACAGAGGGGGCAGAGACAATCAGGGAAATCAGAGGTGGAATAATAACAACAACAGGCAACAGAACCAGTACCAGCCTTACAGAGCACCTCACCTGAGGCAATCCCAAGGACCACAGAATATCCAACAGCAGACCTCTCAAATTACCTATCCTTCTTCATCTACTAATGATGACTTATTACAATCTATTGATCGGAGACAACAGACCATGGAAAATAACATTAATGCCACTCTAAATGGTCTGAACGCTACTTTGCAAGCTCTTGTCTCACAGATTGGATCAATGAATAACTCCAATAACCAGCCTTTGAGCTCCAGTGGAATTCCCTCTCAACCATTACCCAATTCCAAGGGTGGCATTAATGCCATCACCCTAAGGTCCGGAACCACACTGCAGGAGAGGAACCAGGAGGAGCCAAGTCCACCAGAACACACCTCAGCTGAAGAGGTAGTGGAAATAGAAGATGTTGAAGAGGAAGAAGACATACAGGACATAGCTGAAAAAGAAGAAGTTCAACCACAGGACGAAGCATCAAAAGGCGCAGACACTGCCGAAGACACCACTCCTATTCCATTTCCACAATTTGCAAGGAAGCCCAGGAAGCAGCTGGAACCTGATCCAAAAATGGTAGAGATATTCAAAAAGGTTGAGGTAACTGTTCCTCTTTTTTATGTTATTCAACTGGTACCTTAATATGCAAAGTTTCTAAAAGATTTATGTATACATAAAGATAAAATTAATGAATTAGAAACTATTCCTTTAGGTAGTTCCATATCTGCTTTAATGGGTGGTTTACCTGAAAAATGTAGTGACCCAGGTCCTTGTATGGTTAATTGTACTATTGGTGGTGTGATAATTTCTGACTGCATGTGTGATTTAGGAGCATGTGTGAGTATAATGCCTTTGTCTATATATGATATTTTGAGGCTCCCTCCCTTAAAAAGGTCGGCAGCTCGTTTTGTGTTAGCAGATAAAAGCATTATTACAGTGGTTGGAGTTGCTGAAGATGTATTAGTGGGCATTAAGGGACTCACATTCCCCACTGATTTTTATATTCTGGAGATTCCCCAAAATGACTCAGAGAAGCCGTCATCAATCCTACTTGGAAGACCTTTCCTGAAGACATCAAAGTTCAAATTGGATGCTTTTTCAGGAGCATACTCTTTTGAAATAGATGGCCGATTAGTAAGTTTCAATCTGAATGGAGTTATGAAGCACCCTCCAGAAGATCATTTTATCTTCTAGTGTGACATCATTGACGAAACCGTAGCTGAAGTTCACCAGGAGGAGTTAGAAGAGAAGCACACAGGACAAGGTCCGAGTGTGGGGACACTCTTGAACGACAATGATGGCACTTTGCCATTTTCACCAGCTTCAGAAAATCTAGAGCCTGACCATGAGCAGAAGTTAGAGTTGAAACCCCTTCCTCCACACCTCAAATATGCTTACCTTGAGGACAAGCAAAAGTGTCCAGTTATCATTGCAAGGGAACTCACTTCTCAACAGGAAGAGCAGTTACTTAGTGTGCTGAGGAGGCACAAGAAGGCAATTGGGTGGAGTTTGGCGGATATAGTAGGCATCAACCCTCAAGTATGTGAGCACAGAATATTTTTAGAAGAGGGAGCAAGACCTGTCCGTCAACCCCAGAGAAGACTGAACCCCACTATCTTAGAGGTTGTCAAGAAGGAAGTGACCAGACTACTGGAGGCAGACATCATCTATCCCATTTCAGACAGTGAATGGGTAAGCCCAGTACAAGTGGTGCCAAAGAAGTCTGGAGTCACTACAGTGAAGAATGAGCATGGAGAGCTCATAGCAACCAGAGTACAGAATGCTTGGAGGGTCTGCATTGACTACAGATGCCTCAACCAAGCAACCCGTAAGGATCATTATCCTCTTCCATTCATTGATCAAATGCTGGATCGCCTGTCAGATAAATCACATTATTGTTTTTTAGATGGTTACACAGGTTATTTCCAGATTCATATAGCTCCTGAGGATCAGGAAAAGACCAATTTTACATGTCCTTTTAGGACTTATGCTTACAAGAGAATGCCCTTTGGGACTGCTGCAGAAGGATATTGAGTTCGAGTTCAGTGAGGATTGCAAACAAGCGTTTGATAAGCTGAAGACCGCCCTGACTCAAGCTCCAATTGTGAGAGGACCAGACTGGAACCAGCCATTCGAAATAATGTGCGACGCTTCCAACCATGCAGTAGAAGCAGCACTGGCTCAGCGTGAAGGTAAGGATCCTTTTGTTATTGCTTATGCGTCTAAAACTCTAGATGCCGCGCAGTCCAATTACACTACTACTGAGAAAGAGCTTCTTGCTATTGTTTTTGCTCTGGATAAATTCCGAGCCTATTTACTTGGTACGAAGATAGTAGTGTACTCAGACCACGCAGTTCTAAAGTATCTATTAGCTAAAAAGGAGTCCAAAGCAAGGCTTATACGTTAGATACTGCTATTACAAGAATTTAATTTAGAAATTAAGGATAGGAGTGGTAACCAGAATTTAGTGGCAGACCACTTGAGTCGCCTTGAGCACATTACAGATGACCCCACTCCTATAGCTGATAATTTCCCATTTGATAACCTGCAAGCAGTATCTGAGGTAGTCCCTTGGTATGCACCTGTAGCTAATTATCTAGTTAGCCGCACCTTTCCTCCAAACTTTTCTAAGCATCAAAGAGACAAGCTGAAAAGTGAGTCTAAATATTATATATGGGATGACCCATATTTATGGAGATGTGGCGCTGACCAGGTAATTAGACGGTGTGTGCCTCAATCAGAATCCAGTCCATCTTAGAGGCCTGTCACTCATCTGAGAGTGGAGGACATTTTGGCCCTCAAAGAACAGCTAGAAAAATCTTAGACTGTGGATTCTGGTGGCCTACACTTTTTAGAGACGCTGCTGAGTTTTGTAAATCTTGTTTTCCATGCCAAAAATTTGGTAATATATCCAAGAGGGATGAGATGCCTCAACAAATTATGCTTTTCTGTGAAATTTTTGATGTTTGGGGCATTGACTTCATGGGTACATTTCCAAATTCTAATGGTTACTTTTATATATTGTTAGTTGTGGATTACGTTTTCAAATGGGTGGAAGCAATTCCTATCCGGACTGATGATGCTAACACTGTTGTTTCCTTTGTGAGAAACCATATTATTTGTCGCTTTGGATCACCACGAGCAATCGTGAGCGATCAAGGCACCCATTTTTGTAACAGGAGACTAACAAGATTAATGAAGAAGCATGGGATCATTCATAAGGTTGCAACAGCATACCATCCTTAGACTAATGGGCAAGCCGAGGTGTCAAACAGAGAGATAAAGCGTATCTTGCAGAAGATAGTCAAACCTCATAGAAGAGACTGGAGCACCAGGCTACAAGATGCACTTTGGGCGTACAGAACCGCATACAAGACACCCATTGGGATGAGTCCTTTCCGCTTAGTCTATGGAAAAGCTTGTCATCTCCCTGTTGAAGTAGAGCACAAAGCCTTTTGGGCAGTAAAGGAGTGCAACATGGGAATTGAGGAAGCCAGAGCTGAAAGGAAATTGCAACTGCAAGAATTGGAAAGCCTTCGCCTAGAAGCTTATGAGAACTCAAGACTATACAAAGAGAAGATGAAGGCTGTACATGATCAGCACATTAAGAGAAAAGAGTTCCAACCTGGGAACTTAGTCCTCCTTTACAAATCTCGACCCGTACGGAGTTTATCACCTAAGCCATCCTTCAAGCTCTGAACTCATCAAAGTCAATGGACATCGTTTAAAGTTGTACCATGGCGAGCAGCTGAAGAAAAACAAGGAGCTCGAGATCTTCCTCTTGGAAGATCCCCACATAGCCGAAAACTGAGCTAGTGGAGTGTCCAACTTACGGACGTTAAAGCAAAGTGCTAGGTGGGAGACAACCCACCATGGTATGATCGTTCTTTTCTTTATTTTTAATTTTTCTATTCAATAACTTTTCTCTTTATTAGTACATTTCGTGCATCTGCATTTACATACTTTTACTTAAAAAAATATATTTTTCACGCGACGCGACCGCATCATTGATGCGTCCTCATCGCAGGAGATGGGAGAAAATAAAAAAAAAGCGAACAGAGAGTCACGCAGAAGCGTGGCCGGAGGCGTGCCAATGGCACAAATTGCCCCACGCGACCGCGTCACCCACGTGGCCGCGTGCCCTGGAATTCGATGTAAAAAGGGTGCACAACCGAAAGTTGTGCTAGAGTGGTGCTGGATTGGTGCTGAACGCACAATCCTTCCCACGCGGCCGTGTGACCGACGTGACCGCGTCATATCCTTTTCATGACTACTCACGCGATCGCGTCACCCAAGATTTGGCAACAATATAATTTCGAACAGAGAGTTGTGCGAGCGCGTGACCTTGTCAATCAGTATCAGTGCAAGTCGCGCGACCGCGTGTCCCACGCGACCGCGTCGCTTGCACCACACAGCTTCCCTGATTAGCCACTTATCTTATCTTCTTCTCCCTAAATCCTATTTTCTCTTTTCCCTCCTTATTTCTTCCTCCTCCCTTCTTCCTTCTTCCTTCTTTCTCACTTTTTACACTCTCACTCTCTCTCTCTCACCCCCATTAACAAGGTTTTTCTTTTCTTCTTTCCTCCCCTTATTTTTCTATTATTCTTCTTATTTTTATATGTTATCGTCTTTTCTTTTCTTTTTACTTTCATTATCCATATTTTCTTTTTTCTTTCTTTTTCCTTTTTACTTGGTGTTAGAAATTCATTTGAATCATTATTTCTCATTATATACTTGTGGATTGTTCTAAATTTGTTTGGCAATTATATATTACTTTTTAAAAGGTTGCTTGCATGTTCAATTTAATACTTTTTATACCCTAATTCTCATGCATGCTATGTGTTTGTGAAAAAGCCCATATGGCATTATGCACTTTTCTATGTTACTCTACTATTCAATGCTTGCTTTTCACAAATTCCCTTTACTATTGTATTAATTAAATTAATTGTCAATACAAACGTGATAGTTTGTTACGAGTGATGCTTGATCTATGCTACTCATGCCTTTGCCAGCATGCCAATAAACACCTTGCATTCACTTGTCATCATATGCACTAACTATTTTCCATTGATGACTTTTCACATGTAGTCATGACCATGTGTTAACATCATTTACCTTTTACTGTGCATTCATAACCACCCTTTTCCGTTCTCTTCCTTGCTCTATCTCTTTGAATTTAATTTACTTTCTCTTCCCTTTTTCAGAATGGCCACCAAGAAGGGCAAAGAGAAAACTACTCCCAAATCAACAGCAATGAGAGGAACAAAGAGAGCACTAGTGGTAGAACCCTCTTCAACTGCGGTAAAGCCCTCAACAAAGAGACTTAAGAGGATTATAAATGTTGATGATAAAGAAAAAACCTTCCCAGCAAAGGACTCTGCACGATTTTCCAATCGCTACTGTGAGCAAATGTTCCCCATCCTGGCAGAAAGGAGTTACAACAATGAATACCTTCTTCTCCTCCCAAACCATATTGCCACATTTGTTGAGCCGCAAATTGCACAAAGACAATGGGGTTTCTTACAGAGACAGCTGAGGCAGGTCAATCTTTCTTGGGTAGTCGAGTTCTACTCCAACTTTCACCTGCCAACCCTGCAGTCTGTCTTTGTCCGTCAGAAGCAAGTCTCCATTACAGAAGAGGCCATTTAAAAAGCTTTAGGTCTTCCCCCTGTTCCAGAAGGATTGGACGCCTTTCAAGAAGCCGCACTCAAGCGCCAGATGTACCAATTTGACTGGGACGCCGTTCTCAGAGTTATCGCACTACCTGGCAGCCGTTGGATCTACGGATACCATCGTACCTGCCCTAAGGGAATATCGGCTTCAGCACTTACCTTGGAGGCTCGCGTATGGGCACAGATCATGTCCCATTACGTCTTTCTGAGGACTCACGAGTCCTCCTTCACTGCGGACATGGCCGTTCTACTATGGTGCATCCTTACAGACCAGCCTCTGAACCTACCAAGACACATTCGGAATGCCATGGGACACGTACAAATCGCGGGCAACTTACCTTTCCCCGCCTTGGTCTCATATCTTGTCTCAGCAGCCGGAGTCTCCTTCAGAGCTGGGGACACCAAAGCCATACTTCCACGGGATGATCAATATGTCCCTAATGGGAAATATATTAGACCCTCAGCAGCCACTACAAGCCAGCCCATTGAACCAGCTCAGGACATTCCTCCTTCCGTACCACAAGCACCTACAATAGACCAACTGCTCCATCAGATACTCGAAAGGTTGGATCGGCAGGAACACAAAGCTAAGATGAGAGAGCGCCGTAACAAGCGCCGATTCACATACCTCAAAGAGGTGATTATGGGAAAATTCAAGGACTCAGACACCCCGGACTCGACTTCCTTTACCAGCACAGGGAGCCATGATGGTCCCGACTGTGGAGATACTGCTACCAGCCCACCCCTGTTGACAGATGGCACTGAGGACGGTGCAAAGCCTTAAGTGTGGGGAGGTCGGTCAGTACCTGACTCCCAGAGGTAATTTTTCTTCCCTAAACACCAATAAATTAGGATATTTAGTTAGTTTTTCTTTTGTAGAATAGGATAAATTGCATAGTCATAGATTAGTTGCATGCATGTTCTACTTGATTGAAAAGACAATAAGTTTCTTCTAAGACTCTATTTTTGGAATGAAATTTCACTAATTTTAATTAAAATTTTTATGTTAAATTTGCTTGAAGTTGTATTTGGAACATGAATTTTGAGCTAAAGAACACACAACCTGTGAGATTTGAGCCTTTATACATGGTTACATTATTTAACCATAGTTATTTTATTCTTGTGTGTTTACTTCTCTATAATTGTGATCTATATTTTGTTTCATCCTATATGTCCGATGTTTATTATATTTATATGTTTGCATATGATTGAGGCCATTAATTGTTTAGCTCACTTATCCAAATTAAGCCTACCCTTTCAATTACCTTTGTTAGCCACTTTGAGCCTTTAAATCCCATTTGTTCTATATTTTACCATATTACTAGCCTTAAGTTAAAAAACAATTATATATCCCAAACTGAATCTTTGGTTAGCTTAAGATAGAATTGTGTGTGCTAATTAAGTATGGGAAATTGTGGGAACAAAAGATAATAAGGGAGTGTGTCATGATAATATAATGGGAATTTGGATACCTACTCATGTGAAACTATAAGAATTAAAAATCTATGTGCATTGATAAGTTAAGTTTATTTTTATGTTTATGAAAAAAAATAAAAAATATTCAATAAATAAATAAGGGGACAAAATTACCCCAATGCTAAGTTAAGAATTCAAAGGTCAATGCATGTATGATAAAATTAAAATAAAAAAGGATAGAGTGATTGTCCTATACACTAGAGAGATTAGAGCGTACATACATCATTAGTGAGGGTTCAATGCTTGAAATTTTATGTTCCCTGCTTTCATGAGCTATCTTCTTACATTTTTATCTGTTCTTGCTGTATGAAAATTGAATTAGTAGAATTTGATTTGTAATTGTTTTGAAGAGCTTATTCACTTTTGATCAAGTGGACAAGAATCATATAGTTGCATTTACATATATAGGTTGCATTGCATTGCATGAGTTTTACATGTTCCTACTCATTTATTTTATCTCGTTCAACTAAGCATGAGGACATGCTAATGTTTAAGTGTGGGGAGGTTGATAAACCGCTATTTTATAGTTTATAATGTGTTTAATTGTGTGGTTTTATCATGATCATTACCCACTTATTCATATAATTAGCATGCATTTATATTTCCTTCCTACAATTATTACATGATTGAAAACTTGCTTTCTAGAGACTTTTAATTATGTATTTTAATTCTCCTTTATTCCATTCGATGCCGTAATCTGTGTGTTAAGTGTTTCAGGCTTTATAGGGCATGAATGAATTGGAGATTAGAAAGGAAGCTTGCAAAAATGGAAGGAACACAAGAAATTGAGGATATGACCAACGAGAAGTGACGCGGCCGCATGGCTCACGCGACTGCGCTGATTGGAATAGCACAAGTGATGCGGAGGCGTAGACGACGCGCCCGCGTGGCAAAGCAAAACGCCAAATGACGCGTCCGCATGAATGACGCGATCGCGTGACGTGCGTAGTGTGTGAAATCATGATCATTCCTTCCTTGGTAACGGCGCTAAAAACTCAATACGCACGTTCATGTTCTTAATTCTGTTTCACAACTTCGTACAACTAACCAGCAAGTGCACTGGGTCGTCCAAGTAATAAACCTTACGTGAGTAAGGGTCGATCCCACGGAGATTGTCGGCTTGAAGCAAGCTATGGTCACCTTGTAAATCTCAGTCAGGCGAATTCAACTGATTTTATGAATTGATAAGTAAAAGATAAATAAAATATAAAATATGATAGTGGTACTTATGTAATTCATTGGTGAGAATTTCAGATAAGCGTATAGAGATGCTTTCGTCCCTCTGAACCTCTGCTTTCCTGCTGTCTTCATCCAATCCTTCCTACTCCTTTCCATGGCAAGCTGTATGTTAGGCATCACC
>NC_029785.2:28623083-28628381 GCF_000816755.2 Arachis ipaensis
AGTTTGAAGCTCGTCACAGTCATTCAATCCCTGAATCCTACTCGGAATACCATAGACAAGGTTTAGACTTTCCGGATTCTCAAGAATGGTCGTCCATGGGTTCTAACTTATACCACGAAGATACTAATAACTCGGACTCAGTCCTCTGTATTAAATATCCAAGAGATATCCATTCAATCTAAGGTAGAACGGAAGTGGTTCTCAGGCACGCGATCATAAGTTGAGAATGATGATGACTATCACGATCATCACATCTATCATATTGAAGTGCGAATGAATATCTTAGAAGCGGAATAAGTTGAATTGAATAGAAAAATAGTAGTACTTTGCATTAATCTTTGAGGAACAGCAGAGCTCCACACCTTAATCTATGGTGTGTAGAAACTCTACCGTTGAAAATACACAAGTGATAAATGTTCAGGCATGGCCGAATGGCCAGCCCTCACTAAAGTCTGAGATAGCATAAAACTAATCAAAGATGATCCAAAGATATAAACATAATAGTAAAAAGTCCTATTTATACTAAACTAGTTACTAGGGTTTGCAGAATTGAGTAAATGATGCAAAAATCCACTTCTGGGGCCCACTTGGTGTGTGCTTGGGCTGAGCATTGAGCTTTACACGTGTAGAGGCTTCTCTTGGAGTTGAACGCCAGTTTGTAGCCTGTTTCTGGCGTTGAACTCCACTTTGCAACCTGTTTCTGGCGTTTGACTCCAGAATGCAGCATGAAACTGGCATTGAACGCCAGTTTACGTCGTCTATCCTTATTCAAAGTATAGACTATTATATATTGATGGAAAGTTCTGAATGTCTACTTTCAACGCAATTGAGAGCGCACTATTTGGAGCTCTGAAGAACCAGAAAATCTATTCCGAGTGCAGAGAGGTCAGAATCCAACAGCATCAGCAGTCCTTTTTCAGCCTGAATCAGATTTTTGCTCAAGTCCCTTAATTTCAGCCAGAAATTACCTGAAATCACAGAAAAACACACAAACTCATAGTAAAGTCCAGAAATGTGATTTTTAATTAAAAACTAACAAAAATATAATGAAAATTAATTAAATCATACTAAAAACATACTAAAAACAATGCCAAAAAGCGTATAAATTATCCGCTCATCACAACACCAAACTTAAATTGTTGCTTGTCCTCAAGCAACTGAAAATAAAATAGGATAAAAAGAAGAGAGTATACTATAAATTCCAAACTATCAATGAAACTTAGCTCCAATTAAATGAGCGGAACTTGTAGCTTTTTGCCTCTTGAATAGTTTTGGCATCTCACTTGATCCATTGAAGTTTAGAATGATTGGCATCTATAGGAACTTAGAATTCAGATAGTGTTATTGATTCTCCTAGTTCAGTATATTGATTCTTGAACACAGCTACTTTATGAGTCTTGGCCGTGGCCCTAAGCACTTTGTTTTCCAGTATTACCACCGGATACATAAATGCCACAGACACATAACTGGGTGAACCTTTTCAGATTGTGACTCAGCTTTGCTAGAGTCCCCAATTAGAGGTGTCCAGGGTTCTTAAGCACACTCTTCTTTTTGCTTTGAACCTTGACTTTAACCGCTCAGTCTCAAGTTTTCACTTGACACCTTCACGCCACAAGCACATGGTTAGGAACAGCTTGGTTTAGCCGCTTAGGCCAGGATTTTATTCCTTTAGGCCCTCCTATCCACTGATGCTCAAAGCCTTGGATCCTTTTTTATTTACCCTTGTCTTTTGATTTTAAGGGCTATTGGCTTTTTGCTCTTGCCTTTTGGTTTAAAGAGCTTTTGGCTTTTTCTGCTTGCTTTTTCTTTTTCTTTCTCTTTTTTTTTCGCTATTATATTTTTTTTTCTACAAGCTTTTGTATTCACTGCTTTTTCTTGCTTCAAGAATCATTTTTATGATTTTTCAGATTATCAAATAACATGTCTCCTTTCATCATTCTTTCAAGAGCCAACATATTTAACATTCATAAACAACAACTTCAAAAGACATATGCACTGTTCAAACATTCATTCAGAAAACAAAAAGTGTTGCCACCACATCAAAATAATTAAACTAGTTTCAAGGATGAATTCGAAACCATGTACTTCTTGTTCTTTTGTTTTTAGAACAGTTTTTATTTAAGAGAGGTGATGGATTCATATTCATAACTTTAAGGCATAGACACTTAGACACTAATGATCATATAGTGAAGACACAAACATAATTAAACATAAAGCTCAAAAATCGAAAAATAGGAAAATAAATAAACAAGGAGATTAAGGAATGAGTCCACCTTAGTGAGGGTGGCGTCTTCCTCTTATTGAAGAACCAATGGTGCTCTTGAGCTCCTCAATGTCTCTTCCTTATCTTTCTTGCTCCTCCCTCATAGCTATTTGATCTTCTCTAATTTCATGGAGGATGATGGAGTGCTCTTGATGCTCCACCCTTAGTTGTCCCATGTTGAAACTTAATTCTCCTAGGGAAGTGTTGATTTGCTCCCAATAATTCTGTGGAGGAAAGTGCATCCCCTGAGGCATCTCAGGGATTTCATGGTAAGGAATCTCCTCATGCTCATGTTGAGGTCCATGATCTCTTGTTTGCTCCATCCTTTTCTTAGTGATGGGCTTATCCTCTTCAATGAGGATGTCTCCCTCTATGTCAATTCCAGCCGAATTGCAGATGTAGCAAATGAGGTGAGGAAAGGCTAACATTGCCAAATTAGAGGACTTGTCAGCCACCTTGTAGAGTTCTTGAGGTATGATCTCATGAACTTCCACTTTCTCCCCAATCATGATACTATGGATCATGATGGCCCGGTCTACAGTAACTTCTGACCAGTTGCTAGTAGGAATGATTGAGCGTTGAATGAACTCCAACCATCCTCTAGCTACTGGTTTGAGGTCAAGCCTTCTTAGTTGAACCGGCTTGCCTTTTGAGTCAATTTTCCATTGAGCTCCTTCCACACATATGTCCATGAGGACTTGGTCCAACCTTTGATCAAAGTTGACTCTTCTAGTATAGGGGCGTGCGTTTTCTTCCATCATTGGTAAGTTGAACGCCAACCTTACATTTTTCGGACTGAAATCTAAGTATTTCCCCCGAACCATGGTGAGCCAATTCTTTGGATTCGGGTTCACACTTTGATCATGGTTCCTAGTGATCCATGGATTTGCATAGAACTCTTGAACCATTAAGATCCCGACTTGTTGAATAGGGTTGGTGAGAACTTTCCAACCTCTTCTTTGGATTTCAAGACAGATCTCCAGATACTCATTCTTTTTGAGTTTGAAAGGAACCTCAGGGATCACTTTCTTCTTGGCCACAACTTCATAGAAGTGGTCTTGATGGACCTTTAGAGATGAATCTCTGGTGCACGAAATTACAATCACACTTTTGTAACTCCGCACAACTAACCAGCAAGTGCACTGGGTCATCCAAGTAATACCTTACGTGAGTAAGGGTCGATCCCACGGAGATTGTCGGCTTGAAGCAAGCTATGGTTATCTTGTAACTCTTAGTCAGGATATCAATAATTCTCAGATTTAATTGTAAAAAGTAAAAGAACATGAAGTAAATACTTGTTATACAGTAATGAAGAACAGGTTGAGGCTTTGGAGATGCTTTGTCTTCTGAATCTCTGCTTTCCTACTATCTTCTTCTTCATGCATGCAAGGCTCCTTCCATGGCAAGCTTTATGTTGGGCATCACCATTGTCAATGGCTACATCCCATCCTCTCAGTGAAAATGTTCCAAATGCGCTGTCACCGCACGGCTAATCATCTGTCGGTTCTCGATCATGTCGGAATAGGATCCATTGATCCTTTTGCGTCTGTCACACGCCCAACACTCACGAGTTTGAAGCTCGTCACAGTCATCCCTTCCCAGATCCTACTCAGAATATCACAGACAAGGTTTAGACGTTCCGGATCTCAGGAATGACCGCCAATGATTCTAGCTTATACCACGAAGACTCTGATTTGAATCACGAGGCTAAGAGATATGCATTCAATCTAAGGTAGAACGGAGGTGGTTGTCAGGCACGCGTTCATAGGTGAGAATGATGATGAGAGTCACGGATCATTACATTCATCAAGTTGAAGTGCGAATGAATATCTTAGAATGGAAGCAACCGTAATAGAATAGAAAACAGTAGTAATTGCATTAATTCATGAAGAACAGCAGAGCTCCTCACCCCCAACAATGGGGTTTAGAGACTCATGCCGTAGAGAACACAACAAGAAATGTGTAAAGTGTCATGAGGTACAAGATGAATCACTGAGAGTAGTATTTATAGTAAACTAGTGACCTACGATTACAGAAAATGAGTAAGCTAGGGTTTTTATTGTAAAAATCCACTTCCGGGGTCCACTTGGTGTGTGCTTGGGCTGAGCATTGAAGCTTTCATGTGTAGAGACATTTCTTGGAGTTAAACGCCAGCTTTTATGCCAGTTTGGGCGTTTAACTCCAGCTTTTGTGCCAGTTTTGGAGTTAAACGCCAAAATTCTTGAGCTGACTTAGAACGCCTGTTTGAGCCATCAAATCTCGGGCAAAGTATGGACTATTATATATTTTTGGAAAGCCCAGGATGTCTACTTTCTAACGCAATTGAGAACGCACCAATTGGGCTTCTATAGCTCCAGAAAATCCACTTTGAGTGCAGGGAGGTCAGAATCCAATAGCATATGCAGTCCTTTTTCAGCCTCTGAATCAGATTTTTGCTCAGGTCCCTCAATTTCAGCCAGAAAATACCTGAAATCATAGAAAAACACACAAACTCATAGTAAAGCTCAGAAAAGTGATTTTATTTAAAAACTAATAAAAACATAATAAAAACTAACTAAAATATACTAAAAACATACTAAAAACAATGCCAAAAAGCGTATGAATTATCCGCTCATCACAACACCAAACTTAAATTGTTGCTTGTCCCCAAGCAACTAAAAATCAAATAGGATAAAAAGAAGAGAATATACAATGAATTCCAAAAACATCTATGAAGATCAGTATTAATTAGATGAGCGGGGCTTTTAGCTTTTTGCCTCTGAACAGTTTTGGCATCTCACTTTATCCTTTGAAGTTTAGAATGATTGGCATCTATAAGAGCTCAGAATCCAGATAGTGTTATTGATTCTCCTAGTTAAGTATGTTGATTCTTGAACACAGCTACTTTATGAGTCTTGGCCGTGACCCTAAGCACTTTGTTTTCCAGTATTACCATCGGATACATAAATGCCACAGACACATAACTGGGTGAACCTTTTCAGATTGTGACTCAGCTTTGTTAGAGTCCCCAATTAGAGGTGTCCAGAGCTCTTAAG
>NC_029785.2:28628387-28643414 GCF_000816755.2 Arachis ipaensis
TGCTTTTTCTTGCTTCAAGAATCAATTTTATGATCTTTCAGACATCAGATAACATTTCTCCTTTTTTCATCATTCTTTCAAGAGCCAACAATTTTAACATTCATAAACAATCAAGTTCAAAAATATGCACTGTTCAAGCATTCATTCAGAAAAACAATAGTATTGCCACCACATCAAAATAACTAAACTGTTTTAAAATTCGAAATTCATGCACTTCTTTTTTTTTCAATTAAAAACATTTTTTTATTTAAGAAAGGTGCTGGATTCATTTTCATAGCTTTAAGGCATAGACACTTAGACACTAATGATCATGTAATAAGACATAAACATAAAGCATAAAAATTCGAAAAACAGAAAATAAAGAACAAGGAAATTAAGGAACGGGTCCACCTTAGTGATGGCGGCTTGTTCTTCCTCTTGAAGATCTTATGGGGTGCTTGAGTTCCTCAATGTCTCTTCCTTGCCTTTGTTGCTCCTCCCTCATGGTTCTTTGATTTTCTCTAATTTCATGGAGGAGGATGGAATGCTCTTGATGCTCCACCCTTGGTTGTCCCATATTGGAACTTAATTCTCCTAGAGAGGTGTTGATTTGCTCCATCCTTTTCTTAGTGATGGGTTTGTCCTCATAAATGGTTATGGAAAAACAAAAAGCAATGCTTTTACCACACCAAACTTAGAAGGTTTGTTCGTCCTCGAGCAAAAGAAGAGAGAAGAGAGTAGAAGTTGGTGGGGATCCTGTGGGGTCCACAGATCCTGAAGTGTCAAGAATTTCTCATCCCTGCACCAATGAGGCTTACAAAACGCCCCTTGCTGCCCATCCTGGCGTTAAACGCCAGGTTGCTGCCCATTTCTGGCGTTTAACGCCAGCTTCTTGCCTTTTTCTGGCGTTAAACGCCAGTCTGGTGCCCATTTCTGGCGTTAAACGCCCAGAATGGTGCCAGACTGGGCGTTTAACGCCCATTCTGCTACCCTTACTGGCGTTTAAACGCCAGTAAGTTTCTTCTCCAGGGTGTTCTATTTTTCATTCTATTTTTCCTTCTGTTTTTGCTTTTTCAATTGTTTTTGTGACTTCACATGATTATCAACATACAGAAAACATAAAATAACAATGGAAAATCAAAATTTAATATAGATTGGGTTGCCTCCCAATAAGCGCTTCTTTAATGTCAATTGCTTGACAGTGGGCTCTCATGGAGCCTCACAGATGTTCAGAGCAATGTTGGAACCTCCCAACACCAAACTTAGAGTTTGAATGTGGGGGATCAACACCAAACTTAAAGTTTGGTTATGGCCTCCCAACACCAAACTTAGAGTTTGACTGTGGGGGTTCTGTTTGACTCTGTATTGAGAGAAGCTCTTCATGCTTCTTCCTTTTCCTGTCTGCAAACCATGGTGCTTCCTGAATGACATAGAGTTGCTCATCCGAAAAGGTTTCAGAGATCTCAGTAGGAGGGTGGGACGCCCCTGCTACTGGTTCTATCTGGGACAGGTGATCAGCTACCTAGTTCTCGGTCCCTTTTCTGTCCCTTATTTCTATATCAAACTCTTGCAGAAGCAACACCCATCTTATGAGCCTGGGTTTTGAATCCTGCTTTGTGAGTAGGTATTTAAGAACAGCATGGTCAGTATACACAATCACTTTTGAACCTATTAAATAGGATCTAAACTTGTCAATGGCATAAACCACTGCAAGTAACTCTTTTTCTGTGGTTGTGTAATTCTTCTGTGCATCATTTAAAATACGGCTAGCATAGTAAATGACGTGCAGAAGCTTGTTATACCTCTGTCCCAACACTGCAGCAATGGCATGGTCACTGACATCACACATTAGTTTGAATGGTAATGTCCAGTCAGGTGCAGAGATGACTGGTGCTGTGACCAGCTTGGCTTTCAGGGTCTCAAACACCTGCAGACACTCTGTGTCAAATACAAATGGGATGTCAGTAGCTAGCAAATTGCTCAGAGGTATTGAAATTTTTGAAAAATCCTTTATAAACCTCCTGTAGAATCCTGCAGCAAATACTCCAGAAGGACATGTGAATGCTGTTTTCTCTTGGTCCTAAGGATCCACTGCAATTTGGTTGTAACCTGAATAACCATCCAAAAAGCAGTAATATTCATGACCTGCTAGTCTCTCTAGCATCTGGTCTAACGGGATCTTTATTTCAAGAGTCCTGAGATAGTCTGCAAAGCGGGCAAATTGTTTATCCTGTTTCGCTTGGCGGAGCTTCTGAGGATAATGCATCTTGGCTTTATATTCTTCAACCTTAGTTGCTGCAGGTTTATTCCCTACAAAAGTGGTTGAAGAAGCCTGCTTAAGGGGGTTGTTATCAGCACTTGCAAGTGTCTGACCCCTTTGTGGCGTTTGAACGCCAGGATCGGATGCTTTTTGGGCGTTTAACGCCAGATTACAGCCCTTTTCTGGCGTTTGAACGCCAGAGTTATTCCTCTCTGGGCTCTTGATGTCCTCAGAGGGATCTTGGGTAGTGGTTTGGTCATCCTCTGTCATTTGTTCCTTTCTTGACTTTTTGCTATTTTGAGCTAAGTTATTCAATGTCTTCCCGCTCCTTAGTTGGACAGCTTGGCATTCTTCTGTTATCTGTTTAGATAGCTGCTGTCTTGTCTGATTCAATTGTGCTTATATATTCTTGTTAGCATTTTTAGTGTCTTGGAGCATCTCTTTGAATTCTGCTAATTGTTTTGTCATAAGGAGTAATTGCTGATTAAGTTCAACAATCTGTTCTTGAGGATTAGGATCAGTAGTTACTGCCATAGCTTCTTCTTTTATGGAGGACTTACTGTTTGAGTACAGATGTTAATTTCTAGCAACTGTATCTATGAGCTCTTGAGCTTCTTCAATTGTTTTTCTCATGTGTATAGATCCACCAGCTGAGTGGTCTAGGGACATCTGAGCTTTTTCTGTAAGCCCATAGTAGAAGATGTCTAACTGTACCCACTCTGAAAACATTTCAGAGGGGCATTTTCTTAGCATCCCTCTATACCTCTCCCAGGCATTATAAAAGAATTCATGATCCTCTTGTTTAAAGTCTTGGATGTCCAGCCTTAGCTGTGTCATCCTTTTTGGAGGGTAAAATTGATTCAGGAATTTGTCCGATAACTGTCTTCATGTTTTTATGCTTGTTGTGGGTTGGTTATTTAACCACCTCTTAGCTTGATCTTTTACAGCAAATGGAAACAGTAATAATCTGTAGACATCCTGATCCACTTCTTTATCACGTACTGTGTCAGCAATTTGTAAGAATTGTGCCAGAAACTCAATAGGTTCTTCTTGTGGAAGACCGAAATACTGACAATTTTGCTGCACCATGATAATGAGCTGAGGATTTAGCTCAAAGCTGCTTGCTTTGATAGGAGGTATACAGATGCCACTCCCATATGCAGCTGTAATGGGGTTAGCATATGACCCCAGAGTCCTTCTGGACTGTTCACTTCCACTTATGTCCATGATGGAGAAAAGGAAATTGATATGAATTATTATTTTTTTTAATTAAAAGTGACCAAAAATAATAAAATAAAATAAAAGGAAAATAAAATAAAATTTCGAAAACTAAAAGAAGATAAAATCAAAGCAAATTGAAAACTAAATTAATTAATTAATTAAAAAGATTTTGAAATTAGCAATTAAAAAGATATGATTGAAAATTATTTTGAAAAAGATATGATTGCAAATTAAAAAAAAAGATATGATTGAAAAGATATGATTGAAGAAATTAAAAAGATTTGATTTTTGAAAAAGATTTGAAAAGATCAATTTTTGAAATCAGAATATTGACTTAACTAAAAAAAAGATATGATTTTGAAAATCTTTGACTAAATTAATGCAAAATTTTGAAATTTATGAGTAAAATAAGGAAAGGATATTTTTTTTATTTTTGAATTTTAATGCGGAAAAAAAAACAACAAAATGACACTAAACTTAGAAATTTTAGATCAAAACACAGAGAATAAACAAGAAAACCTTGAATGTCAAGATGAATACCAAGATCACTTTGAAGATCAAGATGAACACCAAGAACAAATTTTTGAAAAATTTTTAAGTAAATAAAAGCACAAAAACACCAAACTTAAAATTTTTAGAAAATAAAGCACAAATTTTCAAAAAATTAAAAGAAAACACAAAGAAGACACCAAACTTAGAAATTTTAAAAATCAAGGAAGAACTAAAGACATGCAATTTTGAAAAATCAAAAGAAAATAAAAGCATACAATTGACACCAAACTTAAAATATGAAACTAAACTCAAATAAAAGACTCTAAACCAACAAAAATAAAATATTCCTAATCTAAGCAACAAGATAAACCGTCAGTTGTCCAAACTCGAACAATCCCCGGCAACGGCGCCAAAAACTTGGTGCATGAAATTACAATCACACTTTTGTAACTCTGCACAACTAACCAGCAAGTGCACTGGGTCATCCAAGTAATACCTTACGTGAGTAAGGGTCGATCCCACAGAGATTGTCGGCTTGAAGCAAGCTATGGTTATCTTGTAACTCTTAGTCAGGATATCAATAATTCTCAGATTTAATTGTAAAAAGTAAAAGAACATGAAGTAAATACTTGTTATGCAGTAATGAAGAACGGGTTGAGGCTTTGGAGATGCTTTGTCTTCTGAATCTCTGCTTTCCTACTATCTTTTTCTTCATGCACGCAAGGCTCCTTCCATGGCAAGCTTTATGTTGGGCATCACCGTTGTCAATGACTATATCCCGTCCTCTCAGTGAAAATGTTCCAAATGTGCTGTCACCGCACGGCTAATCATCTGTCGGTTCTCGATCATGTCGGAATAGGATCCATTGATCCTTTTGCGTTTGTCACACGCCCAACACTCACGAGTTTGAAGCTCGTCACAGTCATCCCTTCCCAGATCCTACTCAGAATACCACAGACAAGGTTTAGACGTTCCGGATCTCAGGAATGACCGCCAATGATTCTAGCTTATACCACGAAGACTCTGATTTGAATCATGAGGCTAAGAGATATACATTCAATCTAAGGTAGAATGGAGGTGGTTGTCAGGCACGCGCTCATAGGTGAGAATGATGATGAGTGTCACGGATCATCACATTCATCAAGTTGAAGTGCAAATGAATATCTTAGAATGGAAGCAACCGTAATAGAATGGAAAACAGTAGTAATTGCATTAATTCATGAAGAACAGCAGAGCTCCTCACCCCCAACAATGGGGTTTAGAGACTCATGCCATAGAGAACACAACAAGAAACGTGTAAAGTGTCATGAGGTACAAGATGAATCACTGAGAGTAGTATTTATAGTAAACTAGTGACTTAGTGTTACAGAAAATGAGTAAGCTAGGGTGTTTATTGTAAAAATCCACTTCTGGGGCCCACTTGGTGTGTGCTTGGGCTGAGCATTGAAGCTTTCATGTGTAGAGACATTTTCTGGAGTTAAACGCCAGCTTTTATGCCAGTTTGGGCGTTTAACTCAAGCTTTTGTGCCAGTTCTGGAGTTAAACGCCAAAATTCTTGAGCTGACTTGGAACGCCTGTTTGGGCCATCAAATCTTGGGCAAAGTATAAACTATTATATATTGCTTAAAAGCCCAGGATGTCTACTTTCTAACGCAATTTAGAGCGCACCAATTGGGCTTCTGTAGCTCCAGAAAATCCACTTTGAGTGCAGGGAGGTCAGAATCCAACAGCATCTGCAGTCCTTTTTTAGCCTCTGAATCAGATTTTTGCTCAGGTCCCTCAATTTCAGCTAGAAAATACCTAAAATTACAGAAAAACACACAAACTCATAGTAAAGCCCAGAAAAGTGATTTTTATTTAAAAAATAATAAAAACATAATAAAAACTAACTAAAATATACTAAAAACATACTAAAAATAATGCCAAAAAGCGTATGAATTATCCGCTCATCAATCTCTCCATCTTCCATGACTTAGAGATGGAAGCAATTGCCTTCCCTTTCCTCTTTCTAGAGGTTTCTCTGGCCTTAGGTGCCATGAATGATTATGAAAAAACAAAAAGCTATGCTTTTACCACACCAAACTTAAAATGGTTGCTCGTCCCCGAGCAAAAGAAGAAAGAAAGAAGTAGAAGAATAAGAAAAATGGAGGAGAGGGAGAGAGAGATGGTTTCGGCCAAGGGGAAGAAGAGAGGATTTTGTTGTGTGAAAATGAAGAGGGAATGAGGGGTTTATATAGGAGTGGGGAGGAGTTTAGGGTTCGGCCATTTAGGGTTGGGTTTGGGAGGGAAATTATTTTGAATTTAAAGGTAGGTGGGGTTTTTGGGGAAGAGAGGATGGATGTGATTGGTGAAGAGGTGATGGGAAAGAGGGATTGAGTTGATTGGTGAGGGGTATTTGGGGAAGAGAGTTATGGAAAGGTGTGAAAAGGAGAGAAGAAGTAGGTGGGGATCCTGTGGGGTCTGCAGATCCTGAGGTGTTTGAGGATTTCTCATCCCTACACCTTTTAGATGTGTAAAATGCCCTATATATACAATCCTGGTGTTTAACGCCAGACTGCAGCATGTTTCTGGCGTTAAACGCCACTTCCTTGCTTGTTTTGGGCGTTCAACGCCAGTCTATAGCATGTTTCTGGCGTTTAACGCCAGCTTTCCTCTGGGTGCAATCTTGGCGTTTAAACGCCAGACTGCTGCTTGTTTCTGGCGTTAAACGCCAGTTTCATGCTATGTTCTGGTGTTAAACGCCAACCAGATGCTCCTTACTGGCGTTTAAACGCCAGTAAGCCCTTCCTCCAGGGTGTTCTGTTTTCAATGCTGTTTTGCATTCTGTTTTCGATTTTTCAGTAGTTTTTGTGACTCCACATGATCATCAACCTAATAAAACATGAAATAACAAAGAGAAAATAAAATAAAAGTGATTAAATAACATTGGGTTGCCTCCCAACAAGCGCTTCTTTAATGTCAATAGCTTGACAGTGAGCTCTCATGGAGTCTCACAGATAATCAAAGCAAGGTTGGGACCTTCCAACACCAAACTTAGAGTTTGGTTGTGGCCTCCCAACACCAAACTTAGAGTTTGACTGTGGGGGCTTTGGTTGACTCTGCAGTGAGAGAAGCTTTTCATGCTTTCTCTCCATGGTTACAGAAGGAGATCTTTGAGTTTTAAATACAAGG
Source organism: Arachis ipaensis (assembly GCF_000816755.2). Taxonomy (NCBI): domain Eukaryota; kingdom Viridiplantae; phylum Streptophyta; class Magnoliopsida; order Fabales; family Fabaceae; genus Arachis; species Arachis ipaensis. Next base: position 28,635,511 of record NC_029785.2, read on the forward strand.
TTGTCATCATTCAGTTGAAGGACCAACTCTCCTCTGTCCACATCAATCACAGCTCTTGCTGTGGCTAGGAAAGGTCTTCCAAGGATGATGGATTCGTCCTCATCCTTTCCAATATCCAGGATTATGAAATAAGCAGGGATGTAAAGGCCTTCAACCTTTACTAGCACGTCCTCTACTTGTCCATAAGATTGTTTTCTGGAGTTGTCTGCCATTTCTAATGAGATTCTGGCAGCTTGCACCTCAAAGATTCCCAGTTTCTCCATTACAGAGAGTGGCATGAGGTTTATCCCTGATCCAAGGTCACATAGAACCTTCTCAAAGGTCATGGTGCCTATGATACAAGGTATTAAGAACTTTCCAGGATCCTGTTTCTTCTAAGGCAATCTCAGTTGATCCAGATCACTTAGTTCATTGATGAGCAAGGGAGGTTCATCGTCCCAAGTCTCATTACTAAATAATTTGGCATTCAGCTTCATGATTGTACCAAGGTACTTGGCAACTTGCTCTTCAGTAACATCCTCATTCTCTTTAGAAGAAGAATATTCATCAGAGCTCATGAATGGCATAAGGAGGTTTAATGGAATCTCTATGGTCTCCAGATGAGCCTCAGAGTCCTTTGGTTCCTCAGAGGGAAACTCCTTATTGATCTTTGGACGTCCCAGGAGGTCTTCCTCACTGGGGTTCACATCCTCTCCCTCCCTTGTAGGTTCGGCCATGATGATCAATTCAATGGCCTTGCACTCTCCTTTTGGATTTTCTTCTGTATTGCTTGGGAGAGTACTATAAGGGGTTTCAGTGATTCTTTTACTCAGCTGGCCCACTTGTGTCTCCAAATTTCTAATGGAGGACCTTATTTCATTCATGAAACTTAGAGTGGCCTTAGATAGATCAGAGACTATATTTGCTAAGCTAGATGGATCATGCTCAGAACTCTCTGTCTTTTGCTGAGTGGATGATGGAAAAGGTTTGCTATTGTTAAACCTGTTTCTTCCACCATTCTTAAAGCCTTGTTGAGGCTTTTGTTGATCCTTCCATGAGAGATTTGGATAATTTCTCCATGAGGGATTATAGGTGTTTCCATAGGGTTCACCCATGTAATTCACCTCTGCTATTGCCGGGTTCTCAGGATCATAAGCTTCTTCTTTAGAAGATGCCTCTTTAGTACTGTTGGATGATTCCTTCAATCCATTCAGACTCTGAGAAATCATATTGACTTGCTGAGTCAATATTTTATTCTGAGCCAATATGGCATTCAGGGTATCAATTTCTATTCCTTGCATTGTTATTATTTTCGGCCATATCTTCTTCTTTTTCGAAAATTTTTGTCAGATTTTCTCCAGAGAGTTGTGCTTTAGCTTCCCTTAGCTTCCTCTTCAGAGTCCTTTCAGGTTCAGGATCAGCTTCAACAAGAATGTTCTTATCCTTGTTTCTGCTCATATAAAAAAGAAGAAAAAGCAGAAAAGAAAATATAGAATCATCTATGTCACAGTATAGAGATTCCTTTATGTGAGTAGAAGAAAGTAAGAATAGAAGAAGGAAGAGATGAGAATCCAAACACAAGGGTGAGGATAGAAGTGTTAATGGATGAATAAATAAATAGAGGGAGATTAGAGATGAGAGAAGAATTCGAAAATTTAATAAAATAAAATAAGAATATTTTAAAATTAAATTGAAAATTCAAAAATTAAAATTGAAATTGAATTATATTAAAAATTAAAACAATTAGTTAATAAAAAGAAAGAATTTTGAAAAAGAGGTAAGGAATTTTTGAAAATTAGAAGGAGAGAGTTAGTTAGGTAGTTTTGAAAAAGATATGATTGAAACAAAAAGATAAGATTGATTGAAAAAGGTTTGAAAATTATTTTTGAAAAAGATAAGAAGTTAGAAAAGACTTTGAAATTGATTTTGAAAAAGATATGATTGAGAGATATGATTGAAAATCATTTTGAAAAGGATTTGAAAAGGAAATTAAAAAGATTTGATTTTGAAAATTAAAGTTGATTACTTGACTAACAAGAAACTAAAAAGATATGATTCTAGAGTTTAAAGATTGAACCTTTCTTACTAGGCAAGTAAGAAACTTAAAATTTTTTAATCAATCACATTAATTGTTAGCATTAATTTTGAAAATTAATTTGAATATTTTCGAAAAAATGAAAAAGATTTTGAAAAATTTTAAAAAGGAATTCGAAAATATGAAAAGAAAATTGAAAAAGATTTGATTTTGAAAAAGATTTTGAAAAAGATAAGATTTTTAAATTGAAAATTTGACTTGGCTCATAAGAAACAACTAAATTTTAAAAAGTTTTGAAAAAGTCAACTCAAATTTTCGAAATTTATGAGTGATATAAGGGAAAGATATTTTTTTATTTTTGAATTTTTAATGATGAAAGAGAAAAACACAAAATTGAAACAAATCATGAAAATTATGAATCAAAACAACTAATGCATGCAAGAACACTATGAATGTTAAGATGAACACCAAGAACACTTTGAAGATCAAGATGAACATCACGACTTATTTTTGAAAATTTTTAAGAAAAGAAAAACATGCAAGACACCAAACTTAAAGATTTTTATTCTTTAGACATTAATAATTCAAGAATGCATACGAAAAACAAGTAAAGACACAAAACAAGAAAATAAGAGGATCAAACAAGAAGACTGGCCAGGAACAACTTGAAGATCATGAAGAACATATGATGAATTTTGGAAAATTCTTGAGAAAAACAAACACATGCAAGACACCAAACTTAAAAATTGACTCTAGACTCAAACAAGAAACACAAAATATTTTTTATTTTACGATTTTATTAAAAAAAATTTTGGTTTTTTTTCGAAAATTATTTTGGGAAAAACGAAAAGAAGAAAAATATATTTTTTTGTATTTTTTTGAAAATAAGAAATAAAAAGCTTAAAATTAAAATAAAATTACCTAATCCGAGAAACAAGATGAACCGTCAGTTGTCCAAACTCGAATAATCCCCGGCAACGGCGCCAAAAACATGGTGTGCGAAATCGTGATCATTCCTTCCTTGGTAACGGCGCTAAAAACTCAATACGCACGTTAATGTTCTTAATTCTGTTTCACAACTTCGTACAACTAACCAGCAAGTGCACTGGGTCGTCCAAGTAATAAACCTTATGTGAGTAAGGGTCGATCCCACGGAGATTGTCAGCTTGAAGCAAGCTATGGTCACCCTGTAAATCTCAGTTAGGCGAATTCAACTGATTTTATGAATTGATAAGTAAAAGATAAATAAAATATAAAATATGATAGTGGTACTTATGTAATTCATTGGTGAGAATTTCAGATAAGCGTATAGAGATGCTTTCGTCCCTCTGAACCTCTGCTTTCCTGCTGTTTTCATCCAATCCTTCCTACTCCTTTCCATGGCAAGCTATATGTTAGGTATCACTATTGTCAATGGCCACCTGTCCTCTCAGTGAAAATGGTCCAATGCACTGTCACTGCATGGCTAATCATCTGTCGGTTCTCGATCATACTGGAATAGGATCCATTGATCCTTTTGCGTCTGTCACTACGCCCAGCACTCACGAGTTTGAAGCTCGTCACAGTCATTCAATCCCTGAATCCTACTCGGAATACCATAGACAAGGTTTAGACTTTCCGGATTCTCAAGAATGGCCGTCCATGGGTTCTAACTTATACCACGAAGATACTAATAACTCGGACTCGGTCCCCTGTATTAAATATCCAAGAGATATCCATTCAATCTAAGGTAGAACGGAAGTGGTTCTCAGGCACGCGATCATAAGTTGAGAATGATGATGACTGTCACGATCATCACATCTATCATATTGAAGTGCGAATGAATATCTTAGAAGCGGAATAAGTTGAATTGAATAGAAAAATAGTAGTACTTTGCATTAATCTTTGAGGAACAGCAGAGCTCCACACCTTAATCTATGGTGTGTAGAAACTCTACCGTTGAAAATACACAAGTGATAAATGTTCAGGCATGGCCAAATGGCCAGCCCTCACTAAAGTCTGAGATAGCATAAAACTAATCAAAGATGATCCAAAGATATAAACATAATAGTAAAAAGTCCTATTTATACTAAACTAGTTACTAGGGTTTGCAGAATTGAGTAAATGATGCAGAAATCCACTTCTGGGGCCCACTTGGTGTGTGCTTGGGCTGAGCATTGAGCTTTACACGTGTAGAGGCTTCTCTTGGAGTTGAACGCCAGTTTGTAGCCTGTTTCTGGCGTTGAACTCCACTTTGCAACCTGTTTCTGGCGTTTGACTCCAGAATGCAGCATGAAACTGGCATTGAACGCCAGTTTACGTCGTCTATCCTTATTCAAAGTATGAACTATTATATATTGCTGGAAATCTATGGATGTCTACTTTCCAACGCAATTGAGAGCGCGCTATTTGGAGTTCTGTAGATCCAGAAAATCCATTCCGAGTGCAGAGAGGTCAGAATCCAACAACATTAGCAGTCCTTTTTCAGCCTGAATCAGATTTTTGCTCAAGTTCCTCAATTTCAGCCAGAAATTACCTGAAATCATAGAAAAACACACAAACTCATAGTAAAGTCCAGAAATGTGAGTTTTAATTAAAAACTAATAAAAATATAATGAAAATTAATTAAATCATACTAAAAACATACTAAAAACAATGCCAAAAAGCGTATAAATTATCCGCTCATCAGTGCGCGATCTGCATAATCTGCAGAATCGCTGGGGGTGATTTTGGGCCCTGTTTTGACCCAGTTTTCAGCCTGGAAAAGCAGACTAGAACCAGAGGACATGCAGAAATGAAAACAACATTCATTCTACACAGTTTTTTTTAGTTTTTAGATCTAGTTTTACTCCTCCTCTAGGTTTTCTCTCTACACATTCATAGTTCTTAGGATTTTATTTCTATTGCTCTTTGCATTGGGATATTGAGAAGAGTTATTACCTCATCAAGACTTCATCATTCTAGTTCGTTTTCTTTACTTGGCTTTACTCTTCCATGTCCTTTAATTTACTCAATTTTACTATTGGATTATTTTAGAATTTATTAATACAAGAGTTACTTTTATTTTTAATTGATTCCTTTGAGTTTTATTTATCATGTTTTTCTTTAATTCCTCCTCCTATGTTATGAGTTCTACATTCACAATGAGCGAGTAGTTCCCTAACTTGATGGGGAGTTGATTGAAAGGAACCCTTGAGTTGGGATGCTCAAAAGAAAAATTGTAATTGGATTTATTGTTGGATTGCCCTCTAGTCAGTGACACCAATCCCTTTTAATTGAGTGGGTTGAAACTTGTGAATAGAAATAGCATTCCAACTTGTTTGACTTTCCCTTACCTAGTAAGGGATAACTAAACAGAACAACCTCCAATTATCAATTAATCTTGAAAGTACTGCAACAAGAATAGGGCTTCCAAATAATCTACTCCCAGTCAAGGCTTTTATTTAAATTACTTAATTTCTCCAATTTAATTTCCTGTTTATTCAACTCAAACTCTTTTTGAAAACCTCTTATTAATAAATTAGCACACCTTTCTGCAACTCGTTGGGAGACGACCTGGGATTCATACTCCCAATATTTTAATTCTAATTTTTGTGACAACCCTTCTAAATTGATAAGTGAATTTCTGGTTAGTTAAGAACTATACTTGCAATGCATAACTTATATCAATTCTTAATTAGCAAATTTCCGCCACGTCGGGGTCATCTACCCCGAATTCATGTTAGAGACTATCAAGGTGTCCGACTTGTCATTTTCCTTTGCTACTGATGGTGAGTGTATGGTTTCTTGGATTAGACTATTATTGCCCCTGGCTTAGTGCTGGCCATTTTGGAGACGGTATAAGCTTGAAATTTGGCTAGCTGGTTTAGTATCTTCTCCAAGTATTTCTTCATGCTGGGGTCTTTGGCTTGGTAATCACCATTGATTTGTGAGGTTATTACTTGTGAGTCACTAAAGATGACGACCTTCAATGTGCCGATCTCTTTGACCATTCGGAGACCAGCAAGTACAACTTCATACTCAACCTGGTTATTAGAGGCTTGGAAGTCGAACTTTAATGAAAACTCTATCTGAGTTCCTTCTTCATTCTTGAGCCCTACTACCAGCTTTGTTTAATGACCTAACTACATATAGGCTCCAAGTCGTGAAATTCCCTTGTTGAACTCCCATGTATTCTGCGAGGAAGTCGGCTAAGTATTGCGACTTAATGGCCATCCAGGCTTCATATTTAAGTCGAACTCGGATAGCTCCACAGTCCACTATAGCATCCACCCTGCAATATCCATTTTTTGTAAGATATTCTTCATGGGTTGATTAGTTCGAATTTTGCTGGTGTGAGCTTGAAAATAAGGTCGCAATCTTCTGGACGTCAGAACAAGGGCGTATGCAAATTTTTCTATCCTTTGATAGTTCAATTCTGCCTCTTGCAATGACTTGCTTGTGAAGTAGATAGGCTTTTTCCCTGCTTCATCTTCTTGGACAAGGGATGAGGCTATAGCTTTATCAGCTATAGCTCGGCACAACACGAGCTCTTCACCCACTATAGGTTGGATCAGTATGGGGTTTGACTTAAGAATTTTTTGAATTCTTGGAAGGCCTGTTCAAATTCTTGAGTCCATTGAAAGTCATGCCCTTTTTTGAGGATTGCAAACAGTGGTAACAACTTTAGGGCTAAACCAATAAGGAACATAGATAGAGCTGCCAGCCTACCATTCAATTATTGAACTTCTTTTAAAAAAATCAGGATTCGTGGTGCACGAAATTGTGATGTCCAGGCTCGAACAATCCCTGGTAATGGCTCCAAAGCTTGGTGCTTTGATCTTAATTCATAATTGTCACAACTTCGATACAACTAACCAGCAAGTGCACTGGGTCGTCCAAGTAATACCTTACGTGAGTAAGGGTCGAATCCCACGAAGATTGTTGGTATGAAGCAAGCTATGGTCAGTGTGAGAATTTGATGAAGAATGGAGGGCTTTATATAGGGAAGGGAGGGGGGTTAAGGTTCGGCCATATGGGTGGGTTTGGGTGGGAAATTGGTTTTGAATTTTGAAGGTAGGTGGAGTTTATGAGGTAGGTTTATGGGGAAGAGTGGATGGATGTGAGTGGTGAAGGTTTAGTGGGGAAGAGAGATTGAGGTGATTGGTGAAGAGTTTTTGGGGAAGAGTGTTTATGGGGTTGTGTGAAAGAAAGTGGTGAGAAGAAGTGAGTGGAGGTAGGTGGGGATCCTGTGGGGTCCACAGATCCTGAGGTGTTCAAGGAATTACATCCCTGCACCCATTAGGCATATAAAAATGCCTTTGTACCCAACTCTGGGCGTTCAGCGCCAGGTTGGTGCCCATTTTGGGCGTTCAACGCCCCTTTGCTGCCATTTCTGGCATTGAACGCCAGAACCATGCTTGTTCTGGGCGTTCAGTGCCAGGATGCTCCCATTCTGGGCGTTCAGCGCCAGAACTATGCTCTGTTCTGGCGTTTGAATGCCAGACAGATGCTCCTCCAGGGTGTGATTTTTCTTCTGCTGTTTTTAATTCCGTTTTCAATTTTTATATTTATTTTGTGACTCCACATGATCATGAACCTAAGAAAACACGAAAAACAATAAAAATAAGAATTAGATAAACATTGGGTTGCCTCCCAACAAGCGCTTCTTTAATGTCAATAGCTTGACAGTGGGCTCTCATGGAGCCTCACAGATGTGCAGAGCTTTGTTGAGACTCTCCAACACCAAACTTAGAGTTTGGATATGGGAGTTCAACACCAAACTTAGAGTTTGGTTGTGGCCTCCCAACACCAAACTTAGAGTTTGACTGTGGGGGCACTGGTTGACTCTGCTTGGAGAGAAGCTTTTCCTGCTTCCTCCCCATGGTTACAGAGGGAGATCCTTGAGTTTTGAATACAAGGGAGTTCTCAT
>NC_029785.2:28643541-28643718 GCF_000816755.2 Arachis ipaensis
GATTCAGTTAAGAACTGAAAAGGATCTTCAGATGGAAGTCCATGAAACTTGCAGTTCTGCTGCATCAGAGAAACTAATTGAGGTTTCAGCTCAAAATTGTTTGCTCCAATGGCAGGAATGGAGATGCTTCTTCCATGTAAACTGGAATTAGGTGCAGTAAAGTCACCAAGCATCTTC
>NC_029785.2:28644292-28644899 GCF_000816755.2 Arachis ipaensis
AAATAACTAATAATTTTGAAAAAGATTTGATTTTTGAAAGAGATTTTGAAAAAGATAAGATTTTCAAATTGAAAATTTGATTTGACTCATAAGAAACAACTTGATTTTAAAAATTTTTGAAAAAGTCAATCCACATTTTCGAATTTGATGAGGGAAAAGAGGAAAGATATTTTTTTTTGATTTTTTGAATTTTTATGATGCAAGAGAAAAACACTAAAAAGATGCAATGCATGAAATTTTTAGATCAAAACAATGAATGCATGCAAGAATTTAATTTTCTCTTCAGAGTCCTTTCAGGTTCTGGATCTGCTTCCACAAGAATGTTCTTATCCTTGCTCCTGCTCATATGACAAGGAAGAATGGACAGAATAATAATAATAATAATGGAGATCCTTTATACCACAGTATAGGGATCCCTGTGTGAGTGGAAGAAGAGGGGGAGACAAAGAATGTGATGTAAAGGAAGAAACACAACTGTACCGATGGAAGAGGTGTGAGATGAGATGTTAGGATATGAATGAATAAATAGAATAGAATGGGGGAGGGATAATTTTCGAAAATTTTTTTGAAAAAGAGTTAGTGATTTTTGAAAATGGTTTTTGAAAGA
>NC_029785.2:28645604-28647026 GCF_000816755.2 Arachis ipaensis
TTTTTAGATCAAAACAATGAATGCATGCAAGAATGCTATGAATGTCAAGATGAACACCAAGAACACTATGAATGTCAAGATGAACATCATAGACACAATTTTGAAAAATTTTTAATGCAAAGAAAACATGCAAGACACCAAACTTAGAATTCTTTAATGCTTACGCACTAAGAATTCAAGAATGCATATGATAAACATGAAAAGACACAAAACAAAAAATCATCAAGATCAAACAAGAAGACTTACCAAGAACAATTTGAAGATCATGAAGAACACTATGAATGCATGAAATTTTCGAAAAATGCAAGATGCATATGCAAGTGACACCAAACTTATGATATGACTCAAGACTCAAACAAGAAACAGAAAATATTTTTGATTTTTATGATTTTCAAATTTTTTTTGGATTTTTTTTTTTCGAAAATAGTATGAAAAAGAAAAAATAAGGATTCCAAAATTTTTAATATGAATTCCAGGAATCTTGCCATGTTAGTCTAAAGCTTCAGTCCAGGAATTAGACATGGCTCACTAGCCAGCCAAGCTTTCAATGAAAGCTCCAGTCCAAAACACTAGACATGGCCAATGGCCAGCCAAGTTTCAGCAGATATGGATACTTTTCATGTATAGAACAACTAAGTGTGTGAGAATCTCTTCATTTGTGATGGTAAGTTGAAACCTCAGTCAAAAATTAGACATGGCTTACAGCCAGCCAGGATTCAACAAATCATCATGAAACACTAGAATTCATTCTTAAAAATCTTGAATAAATTTTTGAAAATATTTTTATTTTTTTTTCAAAAACATATGAGAGATTTTTGAAAATATTTTTTTGAAAGATTTTTGAAAATAAAACAAAAAGAAAATTACCTAATCTGAGCAACAAGATGAACCGTCAGTTGTCCAAACTCAAACAATCCCCGGCAACGGCGCCAAAAACTTGGTGCTGTTGCCGGATCAAAAGGGAATCTAGCACTGATGTTACCGGACCAAAAGCTTGCCGAAAACTCAAACAATCCCCGGCAACGGCGCCAAAAACTTGGTGCACGAAATTGTGATGTCCAGGCTCGAACAATCCCTGGTAATGGCTCCAAAGCTTGGTGCTTTGATCTTAATTCATAATTGTCACAACTTCGATACAACTAACCAGCAAGTGCACTGGGTCGTCCAAGTAATACCTTACGTGAGTAAGGCTCGAATCCCACGGAGATTGTTGGTATGAAGCAAGCTATGGTCACCTTGTAAATCTCAGTCAGGCAGATATAAAATGATAATGGAGTTTTCGAAATTAATAATAAAATAGGGATAGAGACACTTATGTAATTCATTGGTGAGAATTTCAGATAAGCAAATGGAGATGCTTTTCGTTCCTCTGAACCTCTGCTTTCCTGCTATCTTCATCCAATCAGTCTTACTCCTTTCCAT
>NC_029785.2:28647435-28649394 GCF_000816755.2 Arachis ipaensis
TTGAACGCCAGTTTACGTCATCAATTCTTGGTCAAAGTATGGACTATTATATATTGATGGAAAGCCCTGGATGTCTACTTTCCAACGCAATTGGAAGCGCGCCATTTCGAGTTCTGTAGCTCCAGAAAATCCACTTTGAGTGCAGGGAGGTCAGAATCCAACAGCATCAGCAGTCCTTCTTCAACCTCTGAATCTGATTTCTGCTCAAGTCCCTCAATTTCAGCCAGAAAATACCTGAAATCACAGAAAAACACACAAACTCATAGTAAAGTCCAGAAATGTGAATTTATCATAAAAACTAATGAAAACATCCCTAAAAGTAACTAGATCCTACTAAAAACATACTAAAAATAATGCCAAAAAGCGTATAAATTATCCGCTCATCAATTCGCTTCTCTAGGATTGCCTTACATTTGTTTGGGTTAGTTTCAATGCCCCTTTGGGTGAGCATGAATCCTAGAAACATTTATGCTTCTACTTCAAAGGTGCACTTGGTGGGATATAGCTGCATCCCATATTGCCTTATTGTGTTGAATACTTTTGCCAGGTTAGGCAGCAGGCTGGTTTCACCCTTGATTTTAACGAGCATGTCATCTACATAGACTTCTATGAGCTTTCCCAAATAAGGGGAGAATACCTTATTCATCAATTGCTAGTAAGTTGTCCCTGTATTTTTCAACCAAAAAGGCATAACCACATAACAATAATTTGTTCTAGGGATGATGAAAGACGTCTTCTCTTGGTTGGGCTTGTATTTTGGGTTGATTATATCCCGAGTAAGCATCCATAAAGGAAAGAAACTTATATCCTGATGCCGAATCTACCAAGGCGTCAATGCTAGGTAGAGGGTAGTGGTGCGCAAAAATTGTGATTACACTTTAATTATGTAAAATTCATCGCTCTTTCTTTCCCTGGTAATGGCGCCAAAAACATGATGCCAATACCATGGTTCACAACTTCGCACAACTAACCAGCAAGTGCACTAGGTCGTCCAAGTAATACCTTAGGTCACCTTGTAAATCTCAGTTAGGCGGATATAAAATAGTAATGGGGTTTTCGAAATTAATAATAAAACAGGGATAGAAGTACTTATGTAAATCATTAGTGAGAATAACCAAGACTGTGAATACAATGATAAAAAGTTCTATTTATAATAAACTAGTCATTAGGGTTTACAGAAGTAAGTAATTGATGCATAAATCCACTTCCGGGGCCCACTTGGTGTGTGCTTGGGCTGAGCTTGAGTGTTGCACGTGTAGAGGTTCTTCTTGGAGTTGAACGCCAGCATTTGTGCCAGTTTGGGCGTTCAACTCTGGTTTTGGATCCTTTTCTGGCGCTGGAGGCCAGAATTGGGCAGAGAGCTGGCGTTGAATGCCAGTTTGCGTCGTCTATCCTTGGCCAAAGTATAGACTATTATATATTGCTGGAAAGCCCTGGATGTCTACTTTCCAACGAAATTGGAAGCGCGCCATTTTGAGTTCTGTAGCTCCAAAAAATCCATTTTTAGTGCAGAGAGGTCAGAATCCAACAGCATCAGCAGTCCTTCTTCAACCTCTGAATCTGATTTCTGCTCAAGTCCCTCAATTTCAGCCAGAAAATACCTGAAATCACAGAAAAATACACAAACTTATAGTAAAGTCCAGAAATGTGAATTTAACATAAAAACTAATGAAAATATCCCTAAAAGTAACTAGATCCTACTAAAAACATACTAAAAACAATGCCAAAAAGCGTATAAATTATCCGCTCATCACAACACCAAACTTAAATTGTTGCTTGTCCCCAAGCAACTGAAAATCAAATAGGATAAAAAGAAGAGAATATACTATAAATTCCAAACTATCAATGAAACATAGCTAGATAAGCGAATAGAGATGCTTACGTTCCTCTGAACCTCTGCTTTCCTGCTATCTTCATCCAATCAGTCTTACTCCTTTCCATGGCTGGCTTTATGTGATA
>NC_029785.2:28649564-28654016 GCF_000816755.2 Arachis ipaensis
AGAAGAAATAAGAACAAGGAATGAATGCACCTTAGTGATGGTGGCGTTTCCTTCTTGAGGAACCAAAGATGTCGTTGAGCTCTTCTATGTCTCTTCCTTGTTTTTGTTGCTCTTCCCTCATTGCTTTTTGATCTTCTCTTATTTCATGAAGGATGATGGAGTGCTCTTGATGTTCCACCCTTAGTTGTCCCATGTTGGAACTTAATTCTTCTAGGGAGGTGTTGATGTGCTCCCAATATTTATGTGGAGGGAAGTGCATCCCCTGAGGTATCTCAGGGATTTCTTGATTTGCAGCCACATGTTCTACCACTGAGCTATAGACCCTTGAGATGAATCTTTCCATCTCCTATGACTCGGAGGTGGAAGCCTTTGTCTTCCCTTCCCCTCTTTTAGAGGTTTAGGTGCCATCAATGGTAATGGAAAAACAAAAAGCTTATGCTTTTACCACACCAAACTTAGAATGTTGCTCGCCCTCGAGCAAAAGAAGAAAAAATAGAAGAAGAAGAAGATATGGAGGAGATGGAGGGGTGTGTGTATGGATGTGAGTGGTGAATGGAGAATAGAAGGGATGATCATGAATGGAGAGAGAGAGAGGGTGAGGTGGGTAGGGATCCTGTGGGATTCATAGATCCTGAGATGATCCTGTGGTGTCCACAGATCCTGAGGTGTCAAGGATTTGCATTCCTGCACCAATTAGGCATGTAAAATGCCTTTGCACACAACTCTGGGCGTTCAGCGCCAGGTTGGTGCCCATTTTGGGCGTTCAACGCCCATTTGTTGGCCATTTCTGGCGTTGAACGCCAGAACCATGCTTGTTCTGGGTGTTCAGCGCCAGGATGCTGCCCATTTTGGGCGTTCAGCGTTCAGCGCATGCTCTGTTCTGGCGTTGAACGCCAGGCAGGTGCTTCCTCCAGGGTGTGATTTTTCTTCTGCTGTTTTTTATTCCGTTTTCCGTTTTTTATTTTATTTTGTGACTCCACATGATCATGAACCTATAAAAACATATAACTAAGAAAAATATAGTTAGATAAATAAGAATTGGGTTGCCTCCCAACAAGCGCTTCTTTAATGTTAATAGCTTGACAGTGGGCTCTCATGGAGCCTCACAGATGTTCAGAGCATTGTTGAGACTCTCCAACACCAAACTTAGAGTTTGACTGTGGGGGCTTTATTTGACTCTGCTTTGAGGGAAGCTTTTTCTGCTTCCTCTCCATGGATGCAGAGAGAAATCCTTGAGTTGTAAAGGTTGTCCTTATTTAATTGAAGGATCAATTCTCCTTTGTCCACATCAATCACAGCTCTTGCTGTGGCCAGGAAAGGTCTTCCTAGGATGATGGATTCATCCTCTTCCTTTCCAGTATCTAAGACTACGAAATCAGCAGGGATGTAAAGGCCTTCAACCTTTACTAACATGTCCTCTACTTGTCCATAAGCCTGTTTTCTTGAATTGTCTGCCATCTCTAATGAGATTTTAGCAGCTTGCACCCCATAGATTCCCAGTTTCTCTATTACAGAGAGGGGCATGAGGTTTATTCCTGACCCAAGGTCCTGTCTGAAGGTTTGAACATCAGCTCTAAGCTTGCTCAGCTTTTGAGGAGGAAAGTACTTGGCTAAGAAAGCCGTGACCAGCTTATCTCAAGAGTTCAGACTATCTTTAGGTTGAGAGTCCAACCATATTCTAGCTCTGTCTCTTACAGCAAATGGGAAAAGCATGAGCCTGTAGACTTCAGGATCTACTCCATTAGTCTTAACAGTATCACAGATCTACAAGAATTTAGTTAAGAACTGAAAAGGATCTTCAGATGGAAGTCCATGAAACTTGCAGTTCTGCTGCATCAGAGAAACTAATTGAGGTTTCAGCTCAAAGTTGTTTGCTCCAATGGCAGGAATGAAGATGCTTCTTCCATGTAAATTGGAATTTGGTGCAGTAAAGTCACCAAGCATTCTCCTTGCATTGTTGTTGGGTTCGGCTGCCATCTCCTTTACTTGTTCGAAATTTTCAATCAAGTTGTCTCTGGATTTAGCTTCTCTTAATTTCCTCTTCAGAGTCCTTTCAGGTTCTGGATCAGCTTCAACAAGAATGCCTTTTTCTTTGTCCCTGCTCATAAGAAAGAAAAGAGAAAAAGAAAAGAAGAGGAATCCTCTATGTCACAGTAAAGAGGTTCCTTATTATTAGTAGAAGAAAAGAAGAAGAGAAAAATCTGAACTCAGAAAGAGAGAGAAAGGGTTCGGATTTTTGGTGGGTGAGGGAGAGATGTTAGTAGATAAATAAATAAATAGAATAAGATGAGAGGGAGAAGATTTCGAAAATAATTTTTGAAAAAGAGTTAGTGATTTTTGAAAATAGTTTTTTGAAAAAGGTTAGTAATTTTCGAAAATTTTTAAATCAAAGATTAAAATAATTAATAAAAAAAAAAGAAATTTTGAAAAAGGGGGGAGATATTTTCGAAAATTAGAGAGAGAGAGAGTTAGTTAGATAGTTTTAAAAAAGATAAGAAACAAACAAAAAGTTAGTTAGTTAGTTGAAACAAATTTTGAAAATCAATTTTGAGAAGATAAGAAGATAGGAAGTTAGAAAAGATATTTTGAAAATCAACTTTTTGAAAAAGATAAGATAAGAAGATATTTTTTTGAAAAGATATGATTGAAATTAGTTTTGAAAAAGATTTGATTTTAAAAATTACAATTAATGACTTGATTCACAAGAAATCACAAGATATGATTCTAGAACTCAAAGTTTGAACCTTTCTTAACAAGCAAGTAACAAACTTGAAATTTTTGAATCAAAACATTAATTGGTGATGTTATTTTCGAAAATATGATGTAAAATTAAGAAAAAGATTTTTGAAAAATATTTTTGAAATTTTCGAAAATAACTAAAAAAATGAAAAAGATTTGATTTTTGAAAAAGATTTTGAGAAAGATAAGATTTTCAAATTGAAGATTTGATTTGACTCATAAGAAACAACTTGATTTTAAAAATTTTTGAAAAAGTCAATCCAAATTTTCAAATTTGATGAGAGAGAAAA
This sequence comes from Arachis ipaensis, assembly GCF_000816755.2. Taxonomy (NCBI): domain Eukaryota; kingdom Viridiplantae; phylum Streptophyta; class Magnoliopsida; order Fabales; family Fabaceae; genus Arachis; species Arachis ipaensis. The sequence goes on from NC_029785.2 coordinate 28,652,594, forward strand.
AGGGAAAGATATTTTTTTGCTTTTTGAATTTTTAATGAAGAGAGAGAAAAACAAGAAAAATGATGCAATGCATGAGAATTTTAGATCAAAACATGTGATGCATGCAAGAATGCTATGAATGTCAAGATGAACACCAAGAACACTATGAATGTTAAGATGAACACCAAGAACATATTTTTGAAAAGTTTTTAATGCAAGGAAAACATGTAAGACACCAAACTTAGAATTCTTTAATGCTTAGACACTAAAAATTCAAGAATGCATATGAAAAACAAGAAAAGACACAAAACATGCAAATGCAAAGATCAAACAAGAAGACTTACCAAGAACAACTTGAAGATCATGAAGAACACTATGAATGCATGAAAATTTTCAAAAAAATGCAAGATGCACATGCAATTGACACCAAACTTATAACATGACACATGACTCAAACAAGAAACACAAAAAAAATATTTTTGATTTTTATGATTTTCTAAATTTTTTTTTTGGATTTTTCGAAAATTATTTGAAAAAGAAAAATAAGGATTCCAAAATTTTTAATATGAATTCCAAGAATCTTGCATTCTTAGTCTAAAGCTTCAGTCCAGGAATTAGACATGGCTCACTAGCCAGCCAAGCTTTCAATGAAAGCTCCGGTCCAAAACACTAGACATGGCCAATGGCCAGCCAAGCTTCAGCAGATACCTCTCATGCATACAACAGCAAATTTTATTGGTAACAACTAGCTTGCTCTTGTGATGATGATTAGGAAGCCTCAGTCCAAAAGAGTTTAGACATGGCTTTGCAGCCAGCCAGGCTTCACATGCTTCATGAAACACTAGAATTCATTCTTTAAGAATCTTGAAAAAAAAATTTTTTCTAAAACAGGTGAGAAAATTTTGAGATATTTTTGAAAAATTTTTGAAAAGAAAACAAAAAGAAAATTACCTAATCTGAGCAACAAGATGAACCGTCAGTTGTCCAAACTCGAACAATCCCCGGCAACTGCGCCAAAAACTTGGTGCGCAGAAATTGTGATTACACTTTAATTATGTAAAATTCATCGCTCTTTCTTTCCCTGGTAATGGCGCCAAAAACATGATGCCAATACCATGGTTCACAACTTCGCACAACTAACCAGCAAGTGCACTGGGTCGTCCAAGTAATACCTTACGTGAGTAAGGGTCGAATCCCACGGAGATTGTTGGTATGAAGCAAGCTATGGTCACCTTGTAAATCTCAGTCAGGCGGATATAAAATAGTAATGGGGTTTTCGAAATTAATAATAAAACAGGGATAGAAGTACTTATGTAAATCATTAGTGAGAATTTCAGATAAGCAAATAGAGATGCTTTCGTTCCTCTGAACCTCTGCTTTCCTGCTATCTTCATCCAATCAGTCTTACTCCTTTCCATGGCTGGCTTTATGTGATACATCACCA
>NC_029785.2:28654042-28662852 GCF_000816755.2 Arachis ipaensis
ATATCTTAGAAGCGAAATAAGATGAATTGAATAGAAAACAGTAGTACTTTGCATTAATCTTTGAGGAACAGCAGGGCTCCATACCTTAATCTATGGAGTGTAGAAACTCTACCGTTGAAAATACATAAGTGATAATAGAGTTCATTGGTCTCGGCCCCAGAGGGGAACCGGAATAACCAAGACTGTGAATACAATGATAAAAAGTTCTATTTATAATAAACTAGTCACTAGGGTTTACAGAAGTAAGTAATTGATGCATAAATCCACTTCCGGGGCCCACTTGGTGTGTGCTTGGGCTGAGCTTGAGTGTTGTACGTGTAGAGGTCCTTCTTAGAGTTGAACGCCAGCATTTGTGCCAGTTTGGGCGTTCAACTCTGGTTTTGGATCCTTTTCTGGCGCTGGACGCCAGAATTGGGGAGAGAGCTGGCATTGAACGCCAGTTTGCGTCGTCTATCCTTAGCCAAAGTATAGACTATTATATATTGCTGGAAAGTCCTGGATGTCTACTTTTTAACGCAATTGGAAGCGCGCCATTTTGAGTTCTGTAGCTCCAGAAAATTCATTTTGAGTGTAGGGAGGTCAGAATCCAACAGCATCAGCAGTCCGATTTCTGCTCAAGTCCCTCAATTTCAGCCAGAAAATACCTGAAATCACAGAAAAACACACAAACTCATAGTAAAGTCCAGAAATATGAATTTAACATAAAAACTAATGAAAACATCCCTAAAAGTAACTAGATCCTACTAAAAACATACTAAAAACAATGCCAAAAAGCGTATAAATTATCCGCTCATCAGGTAGGAACTTTTTGGACAGGCCTTATTGAGGCCGGTGTAGTCAATACATATCCTCCATTTTTCATTGTGCTTGTTCACGAGCATAACATTGGCTAGCCATAAGGGTATTTTACTTTGCTTATGAATCTGGCTTCTAACAGCGCTTGATTTTGCTCCTCCACCACTTATGCTCTTTCAGGACTAAGTTTTCGTCATTTCTGCTATACAGGATGTGAACTTTGGTATCCAGCTAATTTGTGGCTCATGAGATCAAGATGGATGCTCGGTATGTTAGAATCTTTCTAGGCAAAAAGGTTGGAATTCTCTTGTAGGATCGGAGTTTGATGAGATCTTATTTTAACTTTTGATCTAAATTGGTCACACATTTGCAGACTTTTTCTCCTATTTGCACCTCTTCGATTTTTCCTTTAGCTAATGTCTCACTTCTTCATGAACTCAGACACTTTTCGAGTTCTATTGAATTAACCTTTTTTCCCTTTGTTCAGCCACGTAGCCTCAAACTTTCATTATAGCATCTTCTAACTAGTTTCTGATCTCCTTTTATAGTTGCTATTCTTTCTGGGGTAGAAAATTTCATACAAAGATAGGGAGTTGACACCACTGCATAAGTCGATTTAAGGTTGACTGACCTATTAGGGCATTGTAGGCTGATGCGACATCTACCATGATGTAGTCTATGCTCAGGGTTCTTCCTTTATTCCCTTTTGTGAAGGTTATTGTAGGCAACTGGGGCACTTCTTCACATTCTCCAACCTAGTAGACTTCCTTCAGATGTCTTTTGAGAGAGGATTTTGTTATCCCTCCCTTGCAAAGCCACCAACGATCATGTAGATGTGTCTCTCAAGGTTCCTTGTTGTTTATCTCATCTTCTCTGTTTCTTCATCCTTTTTCTTTTTGTTGGTTTCATCTGATTTTCCAGTAAGGTATTTATCCAGCTAATCTTTTTTGGCCAATTTTTCAATCACATTTTCAGGTCGTAGCAGTCGTTGGTTGAATGATCATAAATTTTGTGATACTCACAATATTCAGATCGATTTCCCTCTTTCTTACTTCGAATGTGCCTAGGAGGTGGTATCATTTCACTGTGGCAAATTTCTCTATAAACATCAACCAGAGAGACTCGTAGTGGAATATAGGAATAATATCTCCTAGACTTGTCCGAGTTGTATTCTTCTTTTTTCTTGAGCTCCTGCTCTTTTTTCTGAGGCTGGTACTAATTACTTTGTCCTAAGGTAGGTCTTCTCAACATTGTAATTTCCTCCATATTGATATATTTCTCGGCTCGTTCTTGAACCTCATACAGAGAGGTCGGGTGCCTCTTTGAAATGGATTGTGAGAAGGGACTTTTCTTGAGGCCATTAATAAGTCCCATGCACACCTTGTTGAACCTTTCCATATAGACCCTAAGTGATTCGTGGACCTCTTGCTTGACTCCCAAGAGGCTTAGGACATATTTAACCTTGTCTTTCTAGATCAAAAACCTTATGAGAAATAGTCGTCGAAGCAGGTGACCGACCTTGAATGGAGATTGTCAAACCACTTCATGACCACCTTGGTTAAAGTAGTTGGGAAGGTTTTGCATCGAGTCGCATTAGAGGCATCAGCCAAACACACAGATTTTGAAATTACTCAGGTGGTGGCGAGGGTCGGTCATCCTATCATAAAAGGTCCATGTTCGGGCTTTTAAAATTTCTAGGGACTTTAGCTCTCATAATTTCTTTTGAGAATGGATCTTCAGATCCTAAAGGTGTAGCTCTTCGATCAGCTCAAGATCTTCACCCTTTAAGATCAGATTCCAATCTCGGAATCTCTCTAGCTTTTCCTCCAAGTCTCTACGAGCCGTCTTTAGAATGGTTATCCGCCATGGTTGTGTGCTGATTTTCAGGTCCCCGACAACAGCGTCAATAGCAAGGTGTTATTCATATATATTTTATTTTTTATCAAAGATAGAAAGACTCAAACCTGCGACCTCTTATATGAGTGTGAGAAGACTATGTCATTTGAGCTATAACTCATTGGCTAGTTGTTTTTTTTGTTTTTACCAAAGATAGAAGACTCAAACCCGTAACCTCTTAATTGAGTATGGGAAGATTATGTCATTTGAGCTATAACTCATTGACAACTCATTGGCTAGTTGTTATTCATATATATTAAACATATTTTATTAAATTTAATTATTTTAATTGAACGGATAGAATCTCTAAATCACCAAATCAATAACTAGAACGGCTTAAGCTTCAGAATATTGAGTACCCTGGAGAAGAAATGTTTAACTTGTTAAGATAATATTTTACGAACCCTAATTGGCCTGTCCACGCAGCGACGTACGTGGCAAGATCTGGTTGGCTATGCATACATCATGTCCTTATTTTAACATCAACTATTTAAGACTCAAAATTGTAAATACAAATAGATTGAAAAGAAAAAAAAAATTGGAAAATATCCACGGAGCTGGTAGCTACCGACGATCGTCTTTCGGTTCCGATTAGGACCTCACCAACACACAGAGTGGGAGAGAGAGACAGAGAGAGAGAGAGCACTCGCTTGGTAATTCATCTCTTCAACCAACGACTTTTAATTCTTTCAAATTTTAGTTTTTCTTGAATTCCTTTAACGCCGTCTTGATTTGATTCCAAGTTAGGGCTCACGGTAGTGCTGTAATTCATATGCATAAGCCTTTTTTTTATTCTTGTCTTTTCTTTTTTCTTTCTATCGATTTGCCATTGAATATGAAGTTAAGGATCATGCATTCTATTTATCTGCATTTTCTCGTTATCTTCGAATGCCAAATAGTGATTGACTAGCTCACTAATTTATGGATTTTCTATGACACCTCAATTGTTTAATTTAGTTTTCTAGGATAAATTGTATTATTTCGTCTTGTTCATGCTTATTTGTGAAAAATCCAAATGCATATGAAGTCCTAGTTACAGGTTTAATTAGCTAATTTAGGGTTTCAGATTTTAATTAAATGATGGTTTATTGTGCTTTTGTGTAGGGCGGAATGATGAGGCTGAAGACATATGCCGGTCTCAGTTTGATTGCAACCCTGGCTATCACATATCATGCATTTAACAGTAGAGGCCAGTTTTATCCGGCAATGGTGTATCTTTCAACTTCCAAGATCAGCTTAGTGCTTCTTCTCAACATGGGTTTGGTTATTATGTGTATTCTATGGCAGTTGACTAAAAAGGTATTCCTGGGTTCTCTTAGAGAAGCTGAGGTAGAAAGGCTTAACGAGCAATCGTGGAGGGAGGTTATGGAAATCCTCTTTGCCATTACTATTTTTAGGCAGGATTTCTCAGTTACGTTTCTTGCGATGGTCACAGCGCTATTGTTGATTAAAGCTTTGCATTGGTTGGCTCAAAAGAGGGTTGAGTACATTGAGACAACTCCTACGGTGCCCATGTTGTCCCATGTTCGGATTGTATCTTTTATGGGTTTCCTCCTTCTCCTCGATAGCCTATTCTTATACAGTAATCTGAAGCATCTGCTACAAACATGGCAACCGTCAGTTTCGATATTCTTCTCTTTTGAGTAAGCCTTCTTTCTTTTCATTCTCTTGTGCTCAGACAAGTTGCAAAACAAAACATGACTAATGTAAATGCAGAACTATGAATAGTACTCAGCTGAATTTTGGCTTGGATGAGAATTCCTTGACTTAAGAACATGCTCTGTTTCTACCTTGATTCATATTTGAATAAACCCTTGATGTATCAATTTTCTTATTATTGTGGAATCCTTGATTTTTCTTGCAGGACCAAATGCATATCAATAATAAATATAAATGTGAAATTGACCAACTATTTGGATTAATTTTCCATTTCTTGTTTCCATTGTGGTAATAGTGAAATCTCATGTTTCTTTTTGTCATTTCATTTGCCAATTCATTTACAAAATCATGAAACATAGAATTCAAGCCATGGTAATAGGAAATGAAAACGGAAACCAAACTTACCCTATTTCCTGATCTTTGTTTTGTTTTCCTTTTACGTTTTTCCCTGAATATCTATTTCCTGTTATTTGATAAAGCTCTGCATCCTATTTTTGAAATATCATGTAGTTAGCCACTAATATAATTATCAGGTTAGGCTGCGTATATTATACCTTTGGGTGTGGCCTTCTCCCATATCCTGCGTTAGTGCAGGATGCTTGTGCACCGGGCTGCCCTTTTTTATGTAGTTAATTGCAAAAGTTTGATATGATAGATTCTTAAAAATTCTTGATTAAGCTATCTCATTTGCATTCTTGATTTTTAATCTTGTCAAACAAAGGGAATTTTATATGTGATACTCAGTAAATGTTGTTTTTTTTTTATTCATATGAATAAATGTAGTTATATGCCTTGTTTGTGTCTCTGATACATATGATTGCATTAATATTTGAAGCTATGATCTTATGAATCACATGGAAAACACTTGTACTATGCTGTAAAACCACAAATAGGATATATGAAGGAAAAAAAATACTAAATAGGAGTGTGTATGTGAGTTTATTCATATGTGCAGTTTCAGTTGTATTTGTTAGCTGATGTATTCTACTAATATTGTGGCGTAATTATATATAATCACGGTTTTCCTCAACAAATGATCTTTTCTATCTCAGGTACATGATACTGGCAACGACAACAGTGTCGATTTTTGTAAAATATCTTTTCTATGTTAGTGACATGCTCATGGAAGGACAATGGGAAAGGAAACCAGTCTTCACATTCTACTTGGAACTTATCAGGGACTTGCTTCACTTGTCTATGTATCTGTGCTTCTTCCTCGTAATTTTTGTGTAAGTGATCAGCCAACTCCTCTTTCAATATTTATGGGAGCCTTTATATCTATTCAATACAGAAGCCATTTGGTTTGCTCATTTTTTTGTCTCTTTTAATATTTACCAACTAATATTTGGTTTATCTCTCAGAAACTATGGTGTTCCTTTGCACTTAATACGGGAGCTCTATGAGACATTTAGGAACTTCAAAGTCCGTGTTGCAGATTACATACGATATCGTAAGATCACTTCAAATATGAACGACCGTTTTCCAGATGCAACGCCTGAAGAGCTTAATGCGTTAGTTCAAAACCTTACATATCTGCTTACTATTTTGAAGTTTATTGTAATAATTCTTTTCTTGAATGCCTAAGCAGAAGTGATGCAACTTGCATTATCTGTCGTGAAGAGATGACTACTGCCAAGAAACTTATATGTGGACATTTGTTTCATGTTCATTGCCTCCGATCATGGTTGGAGCGGCAACATACTTGCCCTACCTGCAGAGCCCTGGTTGTTCCCCCAGAAAATGGGGCAACAGCAACTGTAGGCCAGCAAGGAGCACAACCAGATGGTCATCGACAGGGTAATCATATAGTATAATAATCACTGATACATAAAACATGTTTGTAATGCGCAGTTGAACTGTTAGTATTCCCAGGAATCCTGTCTGTCTGGAATCAAAAATGGAAAACTAGAGTTCAAAGTTTGATCCATCAAACTAATGCTTATGTGACTTGCACCTTTTAAACAATTGCTATTTGCTAATGCAACATATTCATTTTTTAAACCATCTTCATTATAAACCTTTTAATTATACTTAAGCTCCTTGTTATGAAGTTATATCCATCATTCATGTTCTGTTTAGGTTTCATGTGAAGCTCATAAAGTTACTACTATATATATTTTACATTTCATGGTTTAATTTTTTAACCTTTTTTTGTCTAATTTTATTATTCCTTGTCGAACACAATTTTGCTTACTTCAAGATTAAATAATCATTTTGCTTCGGAACAGGAACAGGGACTAGCACTGGAAGCACAGCTCAAAATGAGGTTGGCAGTGGTGGGGCAATTGATAATTTGAGTCAGCATCAAGCCCGACTTCAAGCTGCAGCTGCAGCAGCAGCTTCAATATATGAGAAGTCTTATGTTTATCCCTCCCCAACATCTTTAGTGTGGTATGAATTGTGTTTAGACAATATCCCTGTTTTTTCTACACCTGCTTAAGAAATCAGTCTTATGCTGTGCATTTTGCTGGTTATTGATAGTTTTGTCCAATAAATACATGAAAAAGTGTGCCCTACTATTTTTTCTTAATTTTTTTATTTCGAGGTCAGTTGTAGTTTATAAAGTGTGTTAATACTGAGGTGTTTTCAATCTCACAGCTCTCCTGGGTACACTCTTCAACCCCCAGTTCAGATGTCTATGGGCAAATCTGTTAACACGGCACTCAATGGAGAACAAGCTTCTGGTGAACAGGCACAACAGCAATTTGTTCTCCCTGGTGGACCAATGATATCCTTTCCTCAAATGGGGCCCTTCCATTTTCTTCCTTCCCAAACACGCGGAGCCCCTGCGAATTATGGAGTGGAGTTTGGAGTTGACCCAAATATGCCAAGCTCTCACCTGGAAGCTCATAGAAAACTACTTCAATATCAGATTGAGGTACAGTTGTTTCTCTCTTTAAATCAACATCACATTGTAAGCAGTATGTGTAATCTTCGTGTACTTTTTCGTGAATATATAAATAAAATAAAATGAAATGAAATAAGTAAAATTAATTTTGATGATTATAGTGACCATAGAATGAATTTCTTTTCTCACTCTGCTGTCGCCTTAAGAAGTTACATTAAGCACTTGTCATAGCAAATAAACCCAAACAAATTGGTGATATTTGAGTCACATTTTAAGATTTCATGGATATCCCTGGATGGCATGTAGTATCCACATTAATTCATTCTGGGATACCCAAAATGTGGAGTCCAACCACGTGGTATCATATTGTTAACCCATGAAATCAATCTTACTAACTCAGATTTTTCTACCCTTGCTTTTTAACAGATTCTGCAAAATCAGCTCAAGCTTTTGCAGAGGACAAAGGTTGAAACAGGTGTAGATGAGGGTACATCTTCATCATCCACATCGACAGCAGATAGCAGAGGCAAGCAAATAGCATCGAGTCATGAGATTCATCGTGAAAAAGAATAACTTCATCCCCTTATTTCTGGTTTGAACCATGATGATGCTGTCAAATGTAGATATAGGGAGAAAAAAAAAATCACAGCATTGCTTGACCTGAATTTGACTGATATATGCTGTTCAGGGCGATATACTAATTTGTGAATGCACAGTCCCCCCTCAAATTGTTACATTTAGCCCCCTTTTTGTTATGGGGAGATGCACGCTTGTACTAGCTTTTGGAAAATCATACACTTTATTATATGATGAATGTCTTTACTCCTAACTTGTCAATTATTGTTATTATTATATTTTGTTGTACATGGAAGTAACAGGGATTAATTTAATATTTTCACCTCTCCCCAGGTCCCTGGTGATTTATCTCTGCATGTTTCGTAGAGTATACACTTTTTGGTTCGCGCAAGTTCTTAAATGCGCAACAATTGGTTAAGAATTTTAGGGACCTTTTGATTCAGATCGTGGTATTTTGAAATAAAACTAAACGGCATCAATTCATTGTTTTTGAACACATCAAATAATTAAGGTAGGAATACGCCCTGAACATGACTCTAATGAAGTTGGACTATTTGAGCTACTGTTGGGTAGTGTTTGTTTTCCAAGTCTGAAGGAATGAGACTTGGTATTGGGTTTGGTAGGCACAATTTTAGTCTCTTTTAGTACTTCTAAAATGTAGGAACACAAGGAATTGAAATTTTTGTGAATTAAAATTAAAACTTTAACTATTTTTTTTAATAAGTAAGAATATTTTAATAAATATGTTTATTTCATCTTCATATTTATCTTGAATTAAATAAAATACTAAGATATAATTCGATTTTAAATACTTTATACCAAATATAATATATAGATTTAATTTAGTTTCAACCTCTATTTCCTTTCTAAACACAATCTTGTGATTATCTTTTAAGACAACGTTAGGAAGCTAATATCTAAAATTACTTTATGTAATATAACATCTACAATTTCATATATATAACATTTATAATTATATACTTATTACATCTAAAATTGCACAATTAAATTAATCTGATTTTTATCAATAAAATTT